>NW_020173215.1:8060520-8230230 GCF_003031525.2 Neophocaena asiaeorientalis asiaeorientalis
CTCAGCGTTAGGCCACATATTTTTCTGTGTGCCTTCTCTCATTAAATCATAATTCCTTTATAGGTGTGTGTATCAAAGCACTTTGACCATTATATATGTTCAATTGACTGTTCATTTAACAATTTGATTAGAAAGCAGTCTTATGTAAAGTCATTGAACCTGTGGTTCAGTATAACTGATTTGGCCTTCTTTTTGGTAGTGTACAGAGACTATTTACTGAGCATTTATTATGTGCAAGGTACTATTTTAGGGACAAGGTTTTCACGTAGCAAAAATTAATGGCGGACTAAAGCCAAAGTACTTTTTTAGCAAAACTAAAAGACCACAATGGAAAACATGTCTTTTTTAAGAGTTGCTAGCCATTGCCTTTTTTTTTTTTGGATTTAATTTTTTTATACAGCAGGTCCTTATTAGTCATCCATTTTATACACATCAGTGTATACCTGTCAATCCCAATCTCCCAATTCATCACAACACTACCCCACCCCCCACCACTTTCCCCCCGTTGGTGTCCATATGTTTGTTCTCTATTTCTGTGTCTCAATTTCTGCCCTGCAAACCGGTTCATCTGTACCTTTTCCTAGGTTCCATGTATATGTGTTAATATACGATTTTTGTTTTTCTCTTTCTGACTTCACTCTGTGTGACAGACTCTAGATCCATCCACATCTCTACAAATGACCCAGTTTCGTTCCTTTTTATGGCTGCGTAATATTCCATTGTATATATGTACCACAACTTCTTTATACATTGGTCTGTCAATGGGCATTTAGGTTGTTTCCGTGACCTGGCTAGTGTAAATAGTGCTGCAGTGAACATTGGGGTGCATGTGTCTTTTTGAATTATGGTTTTCTCAGGGTATATGCCCAGTAGTGGGATTGCTGGGTCATATGGTAATTCTAATTTTAGTTTTTAAAGGAACCTCCGTACTATTCTCCATATCAGTTTACCGTATCAATTTACCGTATCAAGTGACCGTATCAATTTATATTCCCACCAGCAGCTCAAGAGGGTTCCCTTTTCTCCACACCCTTTCCAGCATTTTTGTGTGTAGATTTTCTGATGATGCCCATTCTAACTGGTGTGAGGTGATACCTCATTGTAGTTTTGATTTGCATTTCTCTAATAATTAGTGATGTTGAGCAGCTTTTCATGTGCTTCTTGGCCATCTGTATGTCTTCTTTGCAGAAATGTCTATTTAGGTGTCCTGCCCATTTTTGATTGGGTTCTTTGTTTTTTGATATTGAGCTGCATGAGCTGTTTATATATTTTGGAGATTAATCCTTTGTTGATTCGTTTGCAAATATTTTCTCCCATTCTGAGGGTTGTCTTCTCATCTTGTTTGTAGTTTCCTTTGCTTTGCAAAAGCTTTTAAGTTTCATTAGGTCCCATTTGTTTATTTTTATTTCCATTTCTCTAGGATAGGAGGTGGGTCAAAAAGGATCTTGCTGTGATTTATGTCACAGAGTGTTCTGCCTATGTTTTCCTCTAAGAGTTTGATAGTGTCCGGCCTTACATTTTGGTCTTTAATCCATTTTGAGCTTATTTTTGTGTATGGTGTTAGGGAGTGTTCTAATTTCATTCTTTTACATGTAGCTGTCCAGTTTTCCCAGCACCGCTTATTGAAGTGACTGTCTTTTCTCCATTGTATATCCTTGCCTCCTTTGTGATAGATTAGTTGACCATAGGTGCATGGGTTTATCTCTGGGCTTTCTATCCTATTCCATTGATCTATGTTTCTGTTTTTGTGCCAGTACCATATTGTCTTGATTACTGTAGCTTTTTAGTATAGTCTGAATTCAGGGAGTCCGATTCCTCCAGCTCCTTTTTTTCCCCTCAAGACTGCTTTGGCTATTTGGGGTCTTTTGTGTCTCCATACAGATTTTAAGAATTTTGGTTCTAGTTCTGTAAAAAAAAAAAAAAAAAAAGCCATTGGTAATTTGATAGGAATTGCATTGAATCTGTAGATAGCTTTGGGTAGTATAGTCATTTTCACAATATTGATTCTTCCAGTCCAAGAACATGGTATATCTCTCCATCTGTTGGTATTATCTTTAATTTCCTTCAACAGTGTCTTATAGTTTTCTGCATACAGGTCTTTTGTCTCCCTAGGTAGGTTTATTCCTATGTATTTTATTCTTTTTGTTGCAGTGGTAAATGGGAGTGTTTCCTTAATTTCTCTTTCAGAGTTTTTCATCATTAGTGTATAGGAATGCAAGAGATTTCTGTGCATTAATTTTGTATCCTGCAACTTTACCCAATTCATTGAATAGCTCTAGTAGTTTTCTGGTGGTATCTTTAGGTTTCCCTATGTATAGTATCATGTCATCTGCAAACAGTGACAGTTTTACTTCTTCTTTTCCAGTTTGGATTCCTTTTATTTCATTTTCTTCTCCGATTCTCATGGCTAGGACTTCCAAAACTATGTTGAATAGTACTGGTGAGAGTGGGCATCCTTGTCTCGTTCCTGATCTTAGAAGAAATGCTTTCAGTTTTTCACCAATGAGAATGATGTCTGCTGTGGGTTTGTCATATATGGCCTTTATTATGTTGAGGTAGCTTCCCTCCGTGTCCACTTTCTGGAGAGTTTTTATCATAAATGGGTTTTGAATTTTGTCAAAAGCTTTTTCTGCATCTATTGAGATGGTCATATGGTTTTTATCCTTCAATTTATTAATATGGTGCATCACATTGATTGATTTGTGTATATTGAAGAATCCTTGCATCCCTGAGATAAATCCCACTTGATCATGGTGTATGAGCCTTTAATGTGCTGTTAGATTCTGTTTTCTAGTATTTTGTTGAGGATTTTTGCATCTATATTCATCAGTGATATTGGTCTGTAATATTCTTTTTTTGTAGTATTTTTGTCTGGTTTTGGTATCAGGGTGATGGTGGCCTCATAGAATGAGTTTGGGAGTGTTCCTTCTTCTGCAATTTTTTTGAAGAGTTTGAGAAGGATGGGTGTTAGCTTTTCTCTAAATGTTTGATAGACTTCACCTGTGAAGCCATCTGGTTCTGGACTTTTGTTTGTTGGAAGATTTTTAATCACAGTTTCAATTTTATTCCTTGTGATTGGTCTGTTCATATTTTCTATTTCTTCCTGGCTCAGTCTTGGAAGGTTATACCTTTCTAAGAATTTGTCCATTTCTTCCAGGTTGTCCATTTTATTGGCATAGAGTTGATTGTAGTATTCTCTTTGGATGCTTTGTATTTCTGTGGTGTCCCTTGTAACTTCTCCTTTTTCATTTCCAATTTTATTGATTTGAGTCCTCTCTCTTTCTTGATGAGTCTGGCTAATGGTTTATCAAATTTGTGTATGTTCTCAAAGAACCAGCTTTTAGTTTTATTGATCTTTGCTATTGTTTTCTTTGTTTCTATTTCATTTATTTCCACTCTGATCTTTATTATTCTTTCCTTCTGCTAACTTCGGGTTTTGTTTGTTCTTCTTTCTCTAGTTCATTTAGGTGTAAGGTTAGATTTCTTACTTGAGATTTTTCTTGTTTCTTGCTTTTATTGCTATAAACTTCTCTCTTAGAACTACTTTTGCTACATCCCATAGATTTTGGATCGTCGTGTTTTCATTGTCATTTGTCTCTAAGTATTTTTTGATTTCCTCTTTGATTTCTTCAGTGATCTCTTGGTTATTTAGTAATGTATTGTTTAGCCTCCATGTGTTCATGTTTTTTACTTTTTTTCCTTGCAATTGATTTCTACTCTCATAGCGTGTGGTCAGAAACGATGCTTGATATGATTTCAGTTTTCTTAAATTTACTGAGGCTTGATTTGTGACCCAAGATGTGATCTGTCCTGGAGAATGTTCCATGTGCATTTGAGAAGAAAGTGTAATCTGCTTTTTTTGGATGGAATGTCCTATAATTCCATTAAATTAATTAATATTAATTAATTTAATATTAATTAAATCTATCTGGTCTATTGTGTCATTTAAAGCTTGTGTTTCCTTATTAATTTTCTGTTTGGATGATCTGTCCATTGGTGTAAGTGAGGTTAAATTCCCCCACTATTATTGTGTTACTGTCGATTTCCTCTTTTAGAGCTGTTAGCAGTTGCCTTATGTGTTGAGGTGCTCCTATGTTGGGTGCATATATATTTATAATTGTTACATCTTCCTCTTGGATTGATCACTTTATCATTATGTAGTGTCCTTCTTTGTCTCTTATAACGTTCTTTATTTTAAAGTTTATTTTATCTGTTATGAGTATGGCTACTCCAGGTTTCTTTTGATTTCCATTTGCATGGCATATCTTTTTCCATCCCCTCACATTCAGTCTGTATGTATCCCTAGGTCTGAAGTGGGTCTCTTGTTGACAGCATATAGATGGGTCTTGTTTTTGTATCCATTCAGCAAGCCTGTGTCTTTTGTTTGGAGCCTTTAATCCATTCACGTTTAAGGTAATTATCGATATGTATGTTCCTATTACCATTTCCTTAATTGTTTTGGGTTTGTTTTTGTAGGTCCTTTTCTTCTCTTGTGTTTCCCACTTAGAGAAGTTCCTTTAGCATTTGTTGTAGAGCTGGTTTGGTGGTGCTGAGTTCTCTTAGCTTTTGCTTTTGATTTCTCCATCGAATCTGAATGAGATCCTTGCCAGCTAGAGTAATCTTGGTTGTAGGTTCTTCCCTTTCATCACTTTAAGTATATCACGCCACTCCCTTCTGGCTTGTAGAGTTTCTGCTGAACAATCAGCTGTTAACCTTATGGGAGTTCCCTTGTATGTTATTTGTTGTTTTTCTCTTGCTGCTTTCATTAATTTTTCTTTGTCTTTAATTTTTGCCAATTTGATTGGCGTGTTCCTCCTCGGGTTTATCCTGTATGGGACTCACTGAGCTTCCTGGACTTGTGTGGCTATTTCCTTTCCCACGTTAGGGTAGTTTTCAGCTATAATCTCTTTATATATTTTCTCGGATCCTTCCTCTCTCTCTTCTCCTTCTGGGACGCCTATAATGTGAATGTTGTTGTGTTAAATGTTGTCCCAGAGGTCTCTTAGGCTGTCTTCATTTCTTTTCATTCTTTTTTCTTTATTCTGTTCCACAGCAGTGAATTCCACCATTCTGTCTTCCAAGTCACTTATCCATTCGTCTGCCTCGGTCATTCTGCTACTGATTCCTTCTAGTGTATTTTTCATTTCAATTATTGTATAGTTCATCTCTGTTTGTTTGTTCTTTAATTCTTCTAGATCTTTGTTAAACATTTCTTGCACCTTCTTGATCTTTGCCTCCATTCTTTTTCCGAGGTCTTGGATCATCTTCACTATCATTTTTCTGAATTCTTTTTCTGGAAGGTTGCCTACCTCCACTTCATTTAGTTGTTTTACTGGGGTTTTATCTTGTTCCTTCATCTGATGCATAGCCCTCTGCTTTTCGTCTTTTCTATCTTTTTGTGTGTGTGGTTTTTGTTCCACAGGCTGTAGAGTTGTAGTTCTTGCTTCTACTCAATGTATTGCTAGTGTTGGAGGGTCTCCTGCAGAGGTTGGGCGTGGCTGTGTCTCACCGTGAGGACAAGAACACTAGCAGCAGAAGTTCTGGGAAGTACTCCTTGGCATGAGCCTTCCCACAGTCTTCCATTAGCCCCACCAAAATGCTATTGCCTTTTAATACATTACAGAGCACACTCTTATTACACTGTTTCTATAGAAAAATGCATTATAAGTATTAACCAACTGTAAGAGGATACCTGGTTTTCAGTCTGTTTAAATTGTAAAGTGTTTCTTTAGGACTCCTGTTAACATTTAGAAGATGCTCTGAAGGCTTATAAATCTAGGTTAACGATCAGAACTATAAAAAGTAATTTAAATCCTTGCTTTGAATCAGTTTTGGCTTTTCTCTTTCCCTGCAAATGATAATAAAAAAACAAATCAAGACTTAGAAATTAATTAAATATAGACCATTATGCCAAAGAAGGTTTAACCATTACCCTAAATTTCAAATCAGAAAGAAAGAATTATGTTTGAATGGCACCTCTCTGGGGTTGAAGCAAAAACTACAATGGGAAAGGATGCTTATTGACTTACCCTTTTTGGGAGTTGTTAGGCCTCAGTAGGTGATAGTAACTCTGCTATAAATGATGATGTCCCTCATCATTACATCAGGAGGAGTTCATAAGTTCCCAGAAATGCTGACCATCTGTCCTGAAATATGTTCAGCATATCATTCATAGTACAAAATCTTCTTTCCAGGCTGTTTAATTTGGTGGCTGTATCCATTTTTAAGTTTAGCTAGGTAAAGGATTTCTGTACTTGTAAAATGAGTCATCTGTCAAATCCTAGTACAGATTTTGTCAGAAAATTTTAAATGTAATTCTTAACATATGATAAAAATGCCTTTTTATTAGTTCTTTTAATTGTTCAATGCTTTCTTTACCTTTATAACTCTATTTAAAACTGAAGTTATGAGTCCTGTAATAATTTGGTATATTTTGCATCCAGTCTATCCACTCTCCTTTTCAAAGACTTCATAAGAGATACAGTAGTTTCAATCACTTTGTGTCTAGTAGAAGAATGATAGAGTTATCTAATGGGTCTTTTTCCAACTTCACATACTTCATTTTCTCAAAGGAACGGTGCACTTGTCATTTGCTCTGCCATGTTTCCAGCATTTATCACTGTCATTTAGAAGCCTTGCCTTCCATCCTGCTGAGGGTGTGCATGTGCTACTTCTTAAAAAGTTGTCATGTTGATACCCTTATTTTTAGATCTAGAGTGTGTTGGTTTCTATTTCTTTATCACAGCCGACCAACAGATAGACAGCTATTGTTTTTCAGCCAGACTTTATTCATGGGGTTGCCATTCCTGTATTTGTATTAATGCTAGAAAAATATCCTGTGCATAAAAATACTTGCACTGTAGGTAAGACTATACCTGTCAACTATGCTTTAACACTCAGCTTTAAAAACAGCCCTCGTGGGCTTCCCTGGTGGCGCAGTGGTTGAGAGTCCGCCTGCCGATGCAGCGGACACGGGTTCATGCCCTGGTCCGGCAAGATCCCACATGCCGTGGAGCGGCTGGGCCCGTGAGCCATGGCCGCTGAGCCTGCGCGTCCGGAGCCTGTGCTCCGCAACGGGAGAGGCCGCAACAGTGAGAGGCCCGCGTACCGCAAAAAAAAACAAAAAAAACAAAAAAAACAGCCCTCTTCGCCTGTTATTTACAATGAATCAATACTTTCAGAGCTCCTGTGTTCAAGATGCGTTTAGTGATAAATTATTGTGTTAGTTGATTCTTAGATTGTTTGTGAACATTTATTTGTTTCTAATAGGCACCTATAAATCTCAGGAAATACACTCTATTGGATAGCTAGTACATTTGATTTACAGATATTTGGGTCACGAAGTATAACTTCAATTTAGAAAGGAAGCAACTGATAGAATAATTCATTTTCTACAGGTATCTCAGTTACTTCATATTAAGCCTGAATAGAAGCTCCTCTGTAGTGGACAGTTTGATTGTCTTGCAAACATCCATTTTATGCCTTTTCCAGTGTGAAGCCCACTTTTTAGCCCCAGTGTGTAGAGTTGTGTGATTTGGGTGAAATTAACTCAACCCTGATTGTTAATCTCTATCTCTTGACACAGTGATTAGTTCAGTGATGGGTGTGTGACCCTGTTCTAAGCCAAAGGTTTCAAGGTGCTCTCCTGGCTAGAGAGCTTCATTCAAGAATAGCCTGATTAAGCATGAACATCAGCCCTTTTATTCCTTAGGTATGAGAAGCAAATATATTTTCCCTGTCTAGGACCACAACCATCATGTAACCTGCATGAAAAGGCCACATTGAGAACAGTGTGCCCTGCAATTACACAGTGTACAATGAGCATGATCATATCTGGAAGTCCTGATTAAGCTCTGGTTGCCACTGGTGGCAGTCTTTTGACTATGAGTGAAGCCAGTCTGAGGACAAAGCTGACATGAGAGTAGAGCTTAGAGTATTGTAGAATAAGGAAGTTGTGTGTGCAGACAAATGATTTTGTAACAAGGGCACCATGATATTCATGGTATAAAAGTTGATATGTATTAAATCTTATTTTTTATTTCAATTTATCTGAAGAAAAGATAAATGTAATTCTTAACATGATAAAAAGGTAATTGTTCAGTGCTTTCTTTACCTTTATCATTCTACTTAAAACTAGAGTTATGAGTCCTGCAATAATTTGAGATTTTTTTGTGCCCAGTCTATCCACTCTCCTTTTCAAGGACTTCAGAAGACAGACAGTTGTTTCAATCACTTCATGAGTGAGAAAAAGACAAATCGAAGAACTTGAAGGGAAGCTAAATTTCAGAAAAAAAGTTTTACCACTAGGATTATTGGTTATTAAAAAATACCATTAAAATAAAAATTTATGAATGTAGTTTAGAGTTTAGGATCAACATGTTTTATTCTAATTTAATGCTCCAGTCTTAAGAGAGTAATACTATGAAGGAGGAGACAGTTAGCATTGGTCACTTTCTTTTCCTTTCCTTGTATTTTTGAGTTTGAAAATGTTCATAATATTTACATTATTTTCTGCATCATAATTCCTTTTTCTTTTCTGGTCTTAGTTCTACATGTGAACAGATTTACTGCTTACCACCATCTCCCTTCCTGTAGCTTCTCCATCCCTGACTTCTTTATTTGAGTCATCTTGTGGTCTGCTACATTTCTGTGTTGAGAACTATTTTTATCAAGGAGGGCTCATGAGTATTATATTCTCTGTCTGCTATTGTAGAGAATATATGTCCCCCATTTTTATAATTAAGTGACACACATTAACTGGGCATATTTTGATAACACTCTCTTTTCTCTTTTCATAAACACTACTTCAATTTACTAGCACTAAGGAAGTCTGAGGCTGACCCATTTTCCCCCTTTATAGGTGACCCTTTTTTTAATTGAATGGAGGAATAGTTCTTTTTCTTGAATTTCTGTTATTTAACTATGATTTATTTCTATCTCAGCCACTCTAAATCAAATTTTCCAAATAAAGCATATTTCTTTCAGTTGCAAATTTAAGTCTTTCTATACTTCAGAATCGTTTTCCTGTATGAATGATTTTCTATGAATGATTTTCTAATTTTCCTGTATGAATGATTTTCTATGAATGATTTTCTAATTTTTCTTTTTATTTCTTGTTTGTTTCTTAGGAGTCTCTACTTAAGAACCACAAATTACCTTTATGATGTTTCTTTCATCACTACTCTAGTTGTTTTAATCTTTAAAGATTTTCATGTTTTCATCTGTCCAACCATCTATATTTAATATTTTACATTTTCTTATAATACTAAAAGGAGTATTATTTCAAATTGAACTAAAATCTTTAATCTAGTTGCCTCTATGTCTGTATTAATTTGATTACCTGAAGCCTTTTATACAACATTAGTTTTATTTGATTTTAGCCAGGTCTTTCCTGATTTCTGTTATTTAGAGTTTGCTTATTGTATCAGAGTTGTGTTTTAGTTCTCTATCTTCTTAGCTTTAGCTCATACTCTCTTACTTTATATTTTGTTGTTATAACATCTCACCTTTGAGCTATCATATTTCCCCTTACCTTAAAAAACTTAATTAAATTTCTTTATTAAGGTTTTTTATAGTGTAAAACATTGGTAGGAAGTCAGCCAGTGTTCTCTGTGCTATGTGTTCTACTGAAATTATTTTTTCTGTAGTGTATGTGTATAGTTTTTACACCATTTCTTTTTATCTTGCTCATGATGAATTTAAGTACTCCATCCAGATCCTGTTGTTTGTGCAGGCTAATTCTTTCTGATAGTTGATGTCCTTCTGACATAAATACATTTATCCTTCAGCTAATTTTTACTCTCTCTCTGGCACCATGGGAGGAAAAGAATTTCCTGCCATATTGGTTTTGGACTTCACTATCTGACATTGATATTGGACTTTACATTTTGTGGCTACTGAAACGTGAGCAAAGATGTCATGAACAGATGCTTTGAATGTGCTTGCCTTATGACTTGTCCTGGACTTCCACCTTCTGCCATGAGGGGAATATATTCTGGGTAGCTGCGAGTACCAGAATAAAGATATATGTGGGGCAAAATTAAATCCAGTCCCATCCTTGAACCAATCCAAGACTCAGCTAAGATCAGGAGTATCTCTAAACAAACTATTTCCAAATAAAGTGAGAAGATGTATTAGTCAATTTATGTGGCAATAGTGCTGAATAACAAACATCCCCATGATCTCAGGGACAAAAAAGACATTTATTGGGCTTCCCTGGTGGCGCAGTGGTTGAGAGTCCGCCTGCCATTGCAGGGGACACGGGTTCGTGCCCCGGTCTGGGAAGATCCCACATGCCACGGACCGGCTGGGCCCGTAAGCCATGGCCGCTGAGCCTGCGGGTCCGGAGCCTGTGCTCCACAACGGGAGAGGCCACAACAGTGAGAGGCCCGCGTACCGAAAAAAAAAAAAAAAACTAAAAAAAGACATTTATTTTTCTCACTCATGAGTCTGTGAAATGGAGATATTCCACTCTTATGGCTTCAACAACTTTTCAGTTTTTAGTACGGTGGCATAGAAGATGCTGAATCTTGGTGGCTCTTTTCACTGACCTATGTCTTTGAGGTGGTTTTGCCTTGATGTTTGGGGTTTAAGAGTTTTCTCTGATCTTTTCCTGGGCTGTTTAATCGCTGCCTTAATCTGCTTGCCCTCAAATTGGTAGATCAATACAAATTCTTAGAGTATTACTGAGACACACGTTCGTTTCTTGTCACTAGCTATGGTGAAAGAGAGTTAAAAAGCCGTGCCATGTCACCTACTTCTAGACACATCTGGATGTTTAGTTTTGGCTTTTGTTTCTCCTAATATTTATGAAATTATTTATTTGTTTAATATTTAATGTATATTAAATGTATAATATTTAATTTATTAATACATTAATATTAAATGTATATTCATCCTATTAGGCAATGGAGATGAGAACTTCTTGGTCCTACTTAATTTTACAATCCTAATATGGCATTCATTTATATATTACATAGAAATGCCACATGCAGACTTAAACAGTTCATAGACACAAATTCAGAATGTATTCTTGTATAGGAAGTACATTGCCTGTTTAAAAAAAAATCTAGCTAAGAAATTTTTCTTTCTAAAAATATGTTCTAGTATATTATATATCACAATGTATTTTAGTTCAATTTGAAATAATACTCCTTTTAGTATTATAAGAAAATGTAAAATATTAAATATAGATGGTTGGACAGATGAAAACATGAAAAAATACCATGGTTTTGGTGTTTTTGATTTCATACTATATATTTCATATATTTAGTAATAGAAAATCTACTAAAGTCAATAAAATGAGGTATTCTTTAACATTTGTCACTGGTATATTACACTAGGCATAAAAATAAATAGTAAATTTGCTCACGCCACTCTATATACATGAGTCCAGTAATTAATACTTCCTTATGCCTGCTAACTTTTTATATTATAACAGAAAATGTTATTTTTTGCTTGATTTAAACCTGACCTAATTTATTAAAGAGATACGCTAGTGCATGACCTAAGAGTTTTCAAGTATTCCATTAGGAATGAACTTAAGTATTTTTTATATTTAGTGCATCTGTAAATAGAGAAAACGGCTTAGCACAACCATCTTTCATCTAAAACTGGTAACGGGATCTATATCAATATTTGCTGGAATTATCGTGTAGTAGATTAGGTTATGTGTTATACAATGATAATATTTATTTTAGAAATTGGTCTTCTGTGTAAAGTCGAGCTTTAATGGGGAGTAAGGGAGGAAGGATAAGTGATTATAATGCATATCAATTTTACTAGTTCTCTTGTAGTATCCCCCAACATTTATACCTTAGAAAAAAAGACTAAAATTTTTTCAGCAAAATGCAGACAATCGAACCAAAATGAAAGTGATCTGAGTAGCAAGTTATCTTGCTTATAATGTGGAATGGAAGCAAATAAGCATGAGTAGAGGAAAAACACCTCTTCTTGATGGCTGGCATGGGGTCATTCAGTATTTAAATCAACTTAATTACTGGCAAGCTGAACTGTTCATTAATGGTTTGCCTGTAGCAACAAGAATAGCACATTTAACAGTGTTGTGAAAATACTGGGACAACATCATCTTCAGTCATAGGTATTGCCTGGAAGTTCAATTTAGGTTGATTTACCCAAGATCATTTATTAAGTCAATGGCCACAAAGGTTTCAAATTCTTAGCTTCTGAGTTTCTTTTTGTTCTCCTTTCTGAACTGTGGTCTCTTATAAGTTATTAATTTACCATACATTTTTGTGACTTCTTAATTAGCAATGGGGAAGTGGTGTGTTTATGTTATCACTACTGAGTGGCTGGCTAGGATTGGGAGAGACCAGATATTGCAAGAAAATTCTTCGTTAGCAGGATTTCTAGTGTGTATTTTGATTCATGTTTTGAATTGGGGTCACATATGTTCCTTTTAGGTCAAACAGAGAACACTATGTGAATTATTTTAGAGCATTAGAAAAAATTTCAAATTATTTAGATATCTGATACAAAGTAATTTGTTTTATTTCAAGACTTTCTAAACACAATATTTGATCCAAGTTCGAGGGATAACTCAGAAGTGAAAATAAACGTCTGTTTAAAAGCTGTCCTGTCTCTTCTGAGCAGACGGTGTTGAGGGGTGCTCACAGAGTGGAGCTGTCACGGCACTGGGTTAACTGTGGCATTCTGAATGATGGTGGCTGTAAACTTCCTGCAGGCAGTTGCTACTTGCTTTGTTAAACTGCACATGTTTTTCAGTCGAACATTTTCCTGGCTGCATCAAAGGTGTTGAGTAACTGTGTTAACCTTGGTGTGTTTTGGCAATAGGAGATCAAATAGAAGTCAATAAATGTCTCCCACAGCCCTGATAAACTCCAAGGGCACAAACAGAGGTGTTTATGAGCTGTGGGGGACAATTTGGTCAAGTATACGTTTCCCTTCAAATTGCTTATTGCCATTTTAGTGTTAGCAGAACATATTTTAAGTCACTTCTTTGACAGAACATATTGGTTGGCATTGCGTAGTCTTCTGTGTTTTCAGGAGACAGATGGCAATTACCCATTTCTGTGCACTGTTATCTTTTAGCTTTTAGTATCCCATTTACTGGTGAGCTGGACGTTGCTCTTATTATTTTTTCTTCTCATCTTGAGCAGTCCTACATTATTATATCTCTTTGCAAAGAATCATTAGGACAGGTGCCTATGAAATCATAACAATAAATAGTGTAAGAAGGAAAAGACTATAAAAAAGTAGTTCAAATCTGATGGAGTTGCTTTCTTTGAATATATTGTTTCCATTTCTCTTCTGCCTTAGGAAGATTTTAGAAGGATAGTCATGGACATTATAAACATGGTATATACTAACTAGAAAAAACCTTCCATGTTGTTCTGTTAGCTTTTCGGAAGTAAAAAACATTTAAAAATGTGACAGGATTTTACTTATATTCACATCACTCTTCTGAAAAGTATGCTCTCTTATATAGAAATTATAAAGAATATAAACATCTCTAAAATTTAGATATTGGTCAAAATATTACCTTTGGAAATGAAAGTTAAAATCTATGCTCCTTTGAAGTGAATATGAACACTGGCATGTTTTAAATGAAGTAAAATATAAAGGGTTAAATAATTCATGGTTCACCCCTTTCTCTCAAGTTCTTCTAATGCAAAGGAAAAAGTGATTTTGTTTAAATTTTGGCATCATATTTTTGTACTTTGGTTATAGAGACTGACATGTAGTGAGTAATAATTTTACTCTCTGGGGAGAATAAAATAGAAGTTAATTAATTGAAATATACTTAATTTAAACACATGTTTCATATATTTAGTTATTTTGGAATATATTTAAATTGTTCTCAGGACTTCTGATAGGTACAGATTACAATACAATCTGACTTTTTTTTTAATATAGCATTTTTGTAGTAATAAAGCTTGCTATGTGATGGAATTACCACTCCTTTAGAAACTGGACTACTTTGTGCAGTCCAGTTTCTAGACAAGATTATATATAGCTAGCCTGGATTGCAGACAATCTTTATTCTAGAATTCATATCCTCTATTAGTGCCTTGATCAATTTCCTAAGAGTTTCAGAAGTTCTCCCTTGAATCTAGCTCAGGACTGTTACAGCTCTGGGTTATTCTACCACCACTGCTTCCGCTTCTGTCCCAATCACTTCCTAATCTCTTCCATTTTTTTTCTTTTTTTTTTTTGTCTTTTTAAAACATTTTAATATTATCTTCAAGTTCACATTCCCTTTGTCTCATCAGATCCTCCCAGAATTGTTGTCATATCATTGAATCTGTTTCACTAAGGCCACAAATAACTTCCTATTGGACAAAACTAATGGCTTCTTAGTGATTCTTATCCTCTTACATCTTTGCACCCTGTGAGGCTGTTGACCGCTTTCCATTCCTTCCTCCTTTGGCCTCAGTGACATGGTTTTCTCCGCTGAGACCACTCTTCTTTTTTGTTTGTTTGTTTGTTTTTTGCGGTATGCGGGCCTCTCACTCTTGTGGCCTCTCCTGTTGGGGAGCACAGGCTCCAGACGCGCAGGCTCCAGACGTGCAGGCTCAGCGGCCATGGCTCACGGGCCCGGCCGCTCCGCGGCATGTGGGATCTTCCCGGACCAGGGCACGAACCCATGTCCCCTGCATCGGCAGGCGGACTCTCAACCACTGCGCCACCAGGGAAGCCCGATGTCACTTTTTGGATCAAAAACTTTGGCCATACCTTGTTTTAAAGAAAAGTACTTGTTCTTTCTTCCTGGTATTTGAGGCCCTACACAATCCATCTTTACAACTCAGATAACTAAGGTTATCTCCTAATACCTTTCTCCAAACTCCATGTCTCTTTTTCACCTTTTACCACCATGCTGTGTGTTAAACATTTCATGCACAGTATTTTGTTTGGGATAGCATATATATAGCTAGTTTATTGAGAAGTCACAACTCATTGGTATATAAACATGAAATAGTTTTATAACTTTACCTTTTTTCCCCAGTCATGATCTCAATTTTTCTCTGCCAATCTTTTCTCCAGGGGTATCACATCTTTTAGTGACATTAGCCAGTTTCTGAAATGATGTAATTTTGGTTTACAAGCAGTCTTATCTCAAGACTCAAACCTGATTCAAAGTTCTTTCATTCTCCCAATATAAGTTAGAGCCTTGGCTCTAGTGACTTGCTGGGGGAGGTAAGGATTTGTTTGTGGACTGTGTTTCATTCTAAATCTTCCCTGCACTGGCTCCTCCAGTGTGGGGTGGAAGAGGAAGAGGAAAAAGTCAGACCTTCTTTTGTTTGCTTAGGAGAAGTTCTCGGCTTCTCCTTATTTGGCTGTCTGTGGGATGCTGGTATCAGGTGGTGGCTTCAGCCAGCCCATCAGTGAGGGTCTTGGAAGCTTACTTTATGCCTCTACAGTTTTTTGGAAGGTTTCGCCAGATTTTCTGGTTGATTTCCAGCTGTTGGAATCATCATCACACATTCTTTTGGTATGTGAGCCTTTCTTTCACAACTCTAGCGCTCTCAATACCATATGCCTTCTGAGGTCAAATCTCAGGCTTGTGGGCATCTGTGGGAACAAGGATTTCGTGGGAGAGGGGCCTAGCCCATTCATTACTTGACAGTCTTCCCTTGTACCACCTCTCTTCATTTATTTTTTTCCCCTGTTGGGTAGTAGAGGGAGACTGGCAGGTAGCCTAGATATTCCTCAGATATCTATTCAGGGAAGAAAAACCTGTGTCCATTTCTTATGGGTCCAGGGTAAGATTACAAGGACACTGGCATCCCCAATGTTTATGAGTTAGAGCTCCTTTCTCTTGCTCTTTGATAGCCTCTTTTAATGAACTTACTCTCCTAAAAGAGGGACCTCTTTTTCCTAATCCTGCACTGTCTATTATGCTAGCCACTAGCTACATGTGTGTATTGAGTACTTGAAATATGACAGCTCTTAATTGATATATACTGGAAATGTAAAACACACATAAGATTTCAAAGACAGGATAAAAATCAATGATATACATTTTCTCTGTTTCAAAATGTATCACATGTTGAAAATATTTTGAATATATTGTTTAAATACTATGTTATTAAAATGAATTTCACCTGTTTCTTTTTTTTATTTTATTAGTTTTATGAGAAAAGTACATTTTTCTCATAAGCCATACTTTATACTAAGAATTTTTTTCTTTTTATAACTTTATTAATGTGAATGAGAAAATTTTAAATTATGTATATGGCTTGCATTATATTTCTATTGGATAATGTTGATATAGGGGATGGGAAATGTCAATTAAACCCTGTAGGAAGCTGCTATGAATTGTGTTAATTTAGAATGTGGACACTTAGCATCTTTTGTGTTTAGCTTTTGAGACCACAGGAGTAATCCCACCAACAGAAATTTGGTAACAGAAATTTGTTCTTCCTTTTAAAATCTATTGAGAAGTTTCTATTTATTTGTACTATTCAGTTCTGAAAACATGGGTCAAGGATTAATTTGATTTGTATATTGGGCCAACTGTTCATACCACCTAGGTTATAGTATTAGATGAAAGCAAAGAGATATTTTTGAATTTGCGATCTTAATGAACAGTGAAGTGGACAGGAAAATATATACTATAATGAAAATCAACCAGTGTTAAAGCTAGAAGTCAGCATATTATTAGGAAGTTTTATAGTAAATTTCTTTTTATTTTAGAAATTTATGACCTTTTAGCACCTGTTTTGATTTTTTTTTTTTTCTTGGCTTAATTGGGTCTTTGTTTCTGGGCACGGGCTTTCTCTAGCTGCGGCGAGCGGGGGCTACTCTTCTTTACCGTGCGCAGGCTTCTCGTCGCGGAGGCATCTCTTGTTGCGGAGCACGGGCTCTAGGCTCGTGGGCTTCGGTAGTTGTGGCACACGGGCTTAGTTGCCCCATGGCATGTGGGATCTTCTGGACCAGGGATCGAACCCATGTCCCCTGAATTGTCAGGGGTATTCTTAACCACTGTGCCACCAGGGAAGTCCTGTGGTAAATTTCAGTGAAATGGTACAAGTTGTTTACATCATGCTTGTTAGTACTACCAAAATACTGCAATTATTTTCCTAAACTAATCTAAAAATACATCCTGTCCTGCAATTAAGTCTGATTTCAGGTTGAGCACTACTTACTGCACTAAAATAACATTATTTAAATCTACTTATATGAATGGGGTGATAGGTTATATGACTAAATGGAATGAACATGTTTCTTTTGTTTAAGTTAAAATGAAAACATTTTAAACATTTATAAAATAAATCATCATTAACTATAGAATTATATGAATTTATCTCTTTAGAAAGCCATACAGAATTGCTATAAGAACAACAAACTCTATCAATGTAACCTCTATTCCCTTCTTATAGTCATTATGCAATCTTTAAACACTTATTAAAATAAAGTTGTCCTTTTCCTTCTGCCTAGATGTCATATCTTCTTGGTGAAAGAAATGTCTAAAAATATTCTTCTTCCCTATCTAATTAAGTTTATATGAGAGTGTGCCATAATTGGTATTCTGATTGCACTCAGATTCCTCATCATATCCATTTTTGTTTAAATACTGTCATTATCATAGTTTTACATTATCATACTTATGATATATGCAGAGAAATTTGTAAAAGATGAGAGTTGTAATTGTGGGTCTCAGAAAAAATATACTTGAGGGTTTCTGATAGGACGTTTAACCATAAAACAATAAAAATAGAAATAACTAATAATCATAAATGCTAATTCACATAAAAAGTGTAAGGGAGATCTTCCAAATCCAAAATGGAAGTTTTAAATTTTAATATTATTGACCTAATCTATGTCATCTTTCTGACACTAGTAGAAAGCTCTATGTTTTTAAATTTCAGCTAGATTTCAGTTAGCAAGCACAAAAATAAGAAAGGGCTCAGGTTTTGTTTTTTGTTTTTGTCTTGAAGGATTTATACTATAATGGGAGATTCTTTGAAAGAATAAAGCACATGATTGAGGCAGCTCTTTCACTCCTTTTCAGCCTCTGTTTTTAAGCTGCTAATTGCTGACCACAACACACTGCTTAACATTAAGTCACTTCAATTTAAAAAGAGTATTTCTAGGGAAGCTAAAATCACCTTAAAATATATGCAATTAAAAAATAAGTACATGGATTATTTTCACAATAATGCATATATATATACACACACACACATTTATACACGTATATAAACATTCTTCCAAATTAAAATTATTTTCAATTCTAAAAATTAATCCAAAATTGTTCATAAGCCAAAGCCCCATAGGTTAAGGTAAATTGAGCATTTGTTTTAAAATGGATAAACAGGATAAAATACTGTGGTATAGAATCAGAGAGACTGAAATACAAAAAAATGAAGTGAAACTACATGGCCTTTTAATATCTGTAACAGGGACATAAAACATAAGGAAGACAAAAGGTTTATGAAAACCTCTGAGGTTTTTAGATATCTGAGATTGAGATCTCCATGATTATTAAAAATCATCTTCATGGGCTTCCCTGGTGGCGCAGTTGTTAAGAATCTGCCTGCCCATGCAGGGGGCACGGGTTCGAGCCTTGGTCTGGGAAGATCCCACATGCCGTGGAGCAGCTAAGCCCATGCGCCACAACTGCTGAGCCCGCGAGCCACAACTACTGACTCTGCATGCCACAACTACTGAAGCCTGCACGCCTAGAGCCCGTGCCCTGCAACAAGAGAAACCACCATAATGAGAAGCCCGTGCACCACAATGAAGAGTAGCCTCCACTTGCTGAAAGAGAAAGCCTGCGTGCAGCAACGAAGACCCAATGCAGCCAAAAATAAATAAACAAATAAATTTATTTTAAAAAGTCCTTCCATGTTTAAAAATCATCTTCAGTTTCCTTTTACTTACCAAATAAATATCCTGACTGTTTTTTTATGACCTTAGTCAACTTAAATATCTTAAAATGGTACCTTCTCATGAGGCTCATTAGATATTGAAAAGTTATAATTTATGCTGTAATTTAGTCTTCTCTCAGAAAAAAAATCTTTAAAATGGGGTTCTCATTTGGGAGAAATAGTGATTGATGGTTCTCAAGGTAAATTGTTTATTAGATTTTATATTTATTTCCACCCTTCAACAATTTTGTATCTCAGGTTGATGATCCTTTAAAAGTGGTTGACAGAGATGCAGATTCCTGTTCATGTGTACCTGGATTGGTGGAGAGGCAGTTATAGGTTGGATATCAGAATTATCTTTGTAAGAAACAGATTTGATATTAATTCTTCATAGTTAAAAATCAAACATGTTACACCACAAAGTAAGAGTACAGATTCCCTGGTGGCAGCAGCTCAGGGAATGAACCTCCAGAATCTGTATTTTAAAATGCTCTCCAGGTAAAACTGATGTAGCCAGTTGAAACCAGTCTTCAATCCACATTGGGGAATCAATCCTACAGGTACTTTACATGCTAGCCTTATTTTAAAAAGTGGCTTATTAGAAATTTACATACTTAAGATTTTGCTTTCAATCTTGGCATGTATGGACTATAATAGACTACATTATCTTACTGGGTAACTTCAAAAGCTGATATTTATAGTTTTAGTTTTAATATATTTAGTGATAATCTCTTCATGCTTGATAGAATATATTCTCTTATTTCTGAAGTGCTTTGAAAATCAGCCAGGTTAATTTAGGCACTGGAAACTGTAAGCAAATAATAGCTTCTGTATTTAAAGAGATACCATCAATTCTAACTTGTAAATAATAATCCTTTTCCTCTTCTCTGTTCCCACTGCTATTTCCTAAATAATTCCAACCATTTTCTAAGGACCCCCTGTCCTGCCTCAAGTATTTCGTTATTTATTATGGTTGATTCACAGAATGTCTTCCTAGGGAATGTGGAGGAAAGGAGACTGATCCCTTTTGTTGAGTAAAAGATTCAACCTTGATACCATGGCACTCACAAACCTTAGTGATATGAATTTAACTTACCTGTCAGCCCCATGTCTGAACATTCAATTCTCCCAACTCAACATGCTCAATTAAACATCCATGCTTTATTCACGCTGTTCTATCTAGCATGCTCTTCCTGAAATGCGATTTCTTCTTGAAATTGTCTTCTGATTTTACCAGAAAGACCTTTCTTCTCACTCTCATATGGTATGTTGAAAATACATAGACTTTAAAGTATTCACATTATATTGTGGTTATTAATTTATATGTATTAGGTGACCCAGAACTGAGCATCTTCTGTAGTAGAATGACTTCTTTGGTCTTAGGTAAAATACAAGCAAAAGACAAGAATTTTATAGACCTCATGAAGTCCACTATGTCTTATGATTATATAGCACCATCCTCTAAGTCTAGTTTGAAGAAGTTGATTTCACAAAAATTTATTTGTCCCAATGTTACAATACAGGCTCCATTCTTCTTTCAATTTAACACTTCCTCCTCATTGTAACTGATCCAATTATTTGCAAGGGAGACTTAGGTGAACCTGTTACTGTTTGTAAGGCCCTATGTGTCATTATCTTCTATGCCATTCCCCTAACTTTCATGCATATTGAAATATGATGATGTGAAGACATTGAAATGCCTGTTTATTATATAGTTCCAGGGAAGTTGTCTCTAGTTTTACATTAGAGGAGACTAAACCCTATAGAAGATTTAAATGAAGACTATAGTAGAGAGATTCTAAAGCAATATCAACAAAGGAAATGATCTAAAAAAAAGAAAGCAAAGTCCTTTTTGGTAGAGGTTAGATGCAAACGGTTTTCCTTCTGTGTGAGTTTCCTGCAATTTTGTTTAAGCCCTAGGATTGCACACAATTTACACCACATTAAAGAATTAATTTTAGGTTTCTTACCTCTGAATACCTTGAGGAAAGGGACTATAAACTATTTATCTTTGAATATTCCCAAATGTATAATTCCTAAAAGATAGCAGTAAGGCTTGTCATGAATAAATGTTTATTGAATGAATGTAATCCTAAAACAGGATCCTCATTTTGATCTTATCTATTTATTACCAAATACTTGACTTATTACATAATATTATGGTATGCTCATATTCCTCAGATTATATCAGAGATCACTGCAGGAGATTAGAAGCCTGCTGCCTTTGAAAAATGATTTAGGACTTTGGCTTCCAATAGTAGTGAAACGGGTAATTTGGACCAACTCTTTCATTAAAAATAACAATTCTGAAAAAAAATGTAAGATGTCCTAAAATTATTGAAGTTGTGAGAAGATAGTGAAAAGCTCAATAATATAAGATCAGCAACTTGGCAAGAATGACTAAATATAAAAGAGGAGGGAAAGAAGACAATATTGGAACATAAAAGGGAAAATAGAGAAGAGATTTGAAATATTAGAATGTACTATATCAATTTCTACCAATATATTTGAAAACCTGGGAAAATTTGTAGGAATAAATAATTAACAAAATTTGACAACCTAAATGGATGAATAACTATGAAAGAAACAAACATGGTCATTAAATGCCTGTCATCAATTCCCACCCCTCCCCCCGACAAATGTATCAGCCTCTTTGTGCCCTGGTACTTCTACTATGTGGAACTTTCACATGGTCTTAACATGGCAGAGTCAACCTCACAGTTCAAGTCGAAGCTCAAGTATCATTAAATAGAGAAACCTCATGTGACTATATTTTCTAATAATATACTATCCCTGTTGTCAGCTCTCTCTTCATTGAGTTGATGTTTGATTTTCTTCACAAAAGCAAGAACTTCATCAATCTTTTTTTTTTTTTTTTTCCGGTATGCGGGCCTCTGACTGTTGTGGCCTCTCCCGTTGCGGAGCACAGGCTCTGGACGCGCAGCTCAGGGGCCATGGCTCACGGGCCCAGCCGCTCCGCGGCATGTGGGATCTTCCCAGACTGGGGCACGAACCTGTGTCCCCTGCATCGGCAGGCAGACTCTCAACCACTGCGCCACCAGGGAAGCCCATCATCAATCAGTCTTTTACACTACTTTATCACTAGGACTTTTATCCCCAGAATATACCCTGGCACACTGTAAGCATGTAATAAATATTTATTGAATGAATTTCAATTCAAGTAGGAAATAAAATGAGGATCTTTAATAAAATTACCATTATGAAACATTATAGTGGAGATTCTAGCCAATGAAATAAAACAAGGAACACAGTGGATATAAATATTGAGAAAGATCAGATACAAATCATTATTTTCATGTTATTATTATCAGCTAGGAAAAAAACAAAAAAGTTAATTCACAGCTATAGAGAGAGTTTGTCAAGATGGAACCCATTACAGAGCTGCTGTTACCTGAAGCCGTTTTGAATATGTTACTTCTTGATACATATATACACATCTTTTTCTGTCTCTCCCTTTTTCTCTTTTTATTTCATGATGTTGTTCATGGTTACCTTTAAAATAGCCTTTAGTTTTCAGAATATTCATATGTGAATGTGGCTGAATTTGAGGAGCAATTAACATTGCCAAAAGATGGATACCATGGCTAAGATTTCAGGAATGATTAGAAGATTGTTAGGAATTCTTGTTTCCTGTTTTTAGGGATAAGGTGAGCCTGACCTTGATTGTATGAAGGATAGCTGCATCTTGTACGGTGTTTTATTGTATTGTACTGAAGGTTAAATATGTGAGGAACGGTGTTTACAGATGCCAAGTAACTAAAAGAGTTAACTGACTCAGTTACTAAGCTATTGTTCCTTGACTCCAAACACTTCCCTCCAAATTTTGTTTTGTGATGCTAGGCTGAGACTAATAAGCAAGCTACATTTTTTCATTGCCAGTTGGCTTCTCTTAGATTCTTCCAATGCGATAGAATAAAGGAAGTGGGAAGGTAGGAAAAGAGAGAAGGGAATTACTCCTTCCTGTTTAATTGGTCCTGTCACATGCTCCATCAATTGATTTTTACCAAAGACAGCAGAGATTGGTGCCAGCAGTAGTTGCTTGCAACTTCTGCCTTTTCTCACACTTCCCAGAGCCATCCACATCCCTCAACCTATGAAGCTTCAACCACAGTTAGGCCACCTTCTCCTCAGAGGGCTGAATCTCTGCCTCTCCAGCCCCTCCTCAAAACACTTGAGATAACTGCTGCCACTGGGCAGCAGTTGCTTCTCAGAGATGTAAGTCCCAGTTCTGGGAGGTCCTTCTATTAAGTCTGAAGTACCACCAGAGAATGCCTTTCCGCAAAGTCTGAATCCAATTCCACGAGGTCCTTTCTTCAAGCTTCTGCAGGCGGCCAAGTTCAGAGAACCTTAAGTTTTTCTTTTAGTCTCTCAGCCCTAAGGAGAATAGCCAGTTTCTGTACATATTACCTACATCTTACCTCAATATTTTTTGCTCTTTTGATCCTTGATACCTATTTATACAACTGTCTATAACAAATGATTTCTATTAAAATAAGTAGGTTTTTTCTTTCAGTGGACATTATTACAATCAATCACTGAGAAGAGTATGTTCAGTCTTCTATATTTACACATCTGTTTTTTTCAATTCTGTCAATTTTAATATTGACTCAATGTAATTTTGCACATATGTATTTAGAATTGTTTATATTTTTCTATTCTCCTACTTTCATCCTTTCTGTATCTTTACACAGAAGGGCTTTTAAATTTTTTAAATTTTTATTATTTTCTCTCGTTTCAGTTAGTGTCAGGAAAGGAAGGAAATAAACGTGGTTACCAGTCTTCCATCTTGAAATTAAATCCCAACATAATTTGTTTTATTATAGCTTCCCCCAATATAATTAAAGTAATGATTATTATCCTATCGTTATTAGAAGAAAGTGTAATTGCATTGAAGAGCAATTTTATTTTGTAATTTATTGTTTTGTAGCTTTGTAATTTATTGTAGGTAAAACACTGTGGTTATGGATAAATAAACTTTTTAATAATTGATTCTTCTAACCAAAATTTCTGAAGTAATAGAAGTTTTTTTTTTTTTTTTACCTTGGAAATAGATTGTTTCAGGAATTAAAAAAACAACAAGCAATTTAGGGCCTAGGAATTATATTATTCTCATAAAAGATTCTTATGTGAGGTTCATTGATTAAGGATTCCGTCTGTTATTTTATAAATGTAATGGATGGAATTGTGAATTTTAAACAATAAGAATTTAAGCTTAGATATAAACATTACATTTTTACTTCATTTTTTTTTTGGGTGGTACGCGGGACTCTCACTGTTGTGGCCTCTCCCGTTGCGGAGCACAGGCTCTGGACGCGCAGGCTCAGCAGCCATAGCTCACGGGCCCAGCCGCTTTGCGGCATGTGGGATCTTCCCGGACCGGGGCACGAACCCGCGTCCCCTGCATCGGCAGACGGACTCTCAACCACTGCGCCACCAGGGAAGCCCTTACTTCATTTTTATATTTCAGTGAGTGTATATTTCCTTTGTAAACTTAAATTACACATTAAACATTGGCAATGACATTCTGTTTTTAAAATGATAACCCTTTTCCAAAGATAGAATATAAGTGTTTCTATCGGTTAGATAATTGGATTTTGGTTTCTACCTCTTGCAAGGGTTTGATACTTTTTTTTTTTTCCAATTTTGCGTAGGGAAAAGTGCAGCTCTATGAAAAGTGATAACAAAAATAATAGTGCAGTGCTGGTTGGGAGGGAGCATTTTCTTTTTCAGAAATCAATAGGCAAAGAGAGTGATCCTATTTTTCACCTGAGGCAAATCACCATTACAGAGCAGCAGAGCGCTCATCTGGTAGGGGCTGCAGTGACACACACTTCCATCAGCCACTATTCAAGGTTAGGAGCAATACCTAATACTGGGGAGAGGCTAATTAAATTAGTTCTGTGGGAAAGTGACAAGATGACAGAGTGCAATCCAAGTGCTCCAAAACCTTTCCCTTTACCCTCCATTTTCAGTATTGTTGGGTCTCTTCTCTCTAGCATCTCACTCACATACACAGTACCTGGTGTGTGATACCTGCTTCCTTTCAGTCTTCTTGTTTAAGCTGCAATGTGAATATTTGGCTTGTACTATGACTGATGAGTGCAGCAGGAAAGAGATGTAATTGCTTTGACTCTGCAGCAGTAAATGGATCCTCCCTTTGGAAACTCAACTTTCCTCATTTAGACCCAAACATGCCAGGCAGATGCAGATGATCAATTCACAGCATATGATACAAGTGAATATCTTTGTCTTTATGTTCTGTTTTTAATGTAATAGCAAACTAATATCTGTTGCTCTGAGCATCACAAATCTGTTCTTTTCAGTGTAAAGGTTTGCTGAGCATTGATATTTTACTAAGAATAGGATGTGCGTGGCAATTAGACTACACAGTATTTTTATGTCAAATCCAAATGTTCTTTGGAAAGGTCATTGTTGCGTGTGAGTGACCTACTGAGCTGTATTACTATGATAGGTGTAGTTACAAAGTAAAACTATTTAACTGATAATGTTCTGAGAAGTGGGTAAAGGAATAGAGAAGAGAGGAAAGGTAGCTAGCTTTTAAGGGATAATTCTGTATTGCCAATAACATCTCATACATTCGTTAAGTCTGGTCTTTACAGAGCACTTATGCTCCAGATAAGAAATGCTATTCAACACCCTATGAATGAATATATGCTATGGTATTATTTGGTGTATCTGTATGCCTTTTCTAGCTATCAAGATAGACACGTGAATGAAAAGTAATAGTATTAGGATCTTTCTATGAACCACAGACTCATAGGGTTGGAAGTTTCTTAAGTGCAAGTAAATATTAGAATAAATATAATAGGAAAAATCAAGGGTTTAAAAATTTTTCACTTTAATGTGACTAATATTATTTTTAAGTTTGTTAGCGCTTATGTTTAGATAGTGGTATAAATAAGTCTCCATAAGGTACATCTGTTAATTTCTTTTTCTGATGGAAAAACTTTGGTTTTAGTGCATGTCTTCATGTTTTTCTGGCATTAACATTGCTGGCTACAAAAAGGACATGGTGAAACAGTGTGACTTAGAGATACATAGCATCACATTTAAAAAATCCAACTCAACATGCATCTTTTGCATCTTCCATGTGATATATTTTTCAAAAACATCAAAATAATAGAGACAAAAACATACCTACATATGAAATAAGATAATAACAATAATTCTATTATTTTTCATTCTAATATTTTATCTCAAATGAAAACTCTCATATGTTGAAGCCCATTTATGACAGAACATTATTATTTTTTTTCAGAACATTATTTTTAATGGCACAATAAATGATATATTTTTCAGCTGTAAGGAAAGAACTATTACTCAATAGGAATTTTTAAAAATAAGATCTCTCATTAGTTATAATGCCCCAAGCTGTAGCTTTGGGTATTATGTCCTGCTGTCAGTCCATTTTGTAACACTACAATTCAGTAGCTTTTTGCTAAAAATTCTTTTTCATCTAATAGCTTATGTGTTGAGTACACATACGTGTACCTACTCATATACTCTGGAGAATTGTAAGTTATAAACTTTATAAAGAATTTGGAGAATTAATCTAAACAAGAAAAAGTTGAAAAATTGAAAATTTCATTGTTTGATTTACTCAGTAAAAATGAAGCAACCAACTGTTATGTCATAGTATAAAATAATAATAATAAAAAGTTCAGAATATGGCACTGTATAACTGAGGTTTCTAAAGCTATCAAGCATTCCTGTTGAGAGTGATTGGACCTATCAAGATATAAAAGAGCAGCTGGGGACATTTGAAGTGGCGATTTATATTTTGTGCAACCCTAGCCACAGATGTAGCAGCATGAAATAATAAAAAAGATGTTTAAATCAAGCCAGGATGCTCAAAAACTTATCAAAAAGACATATTAGTAAAAATCAGGTATTTTAATACTATTGAAGGTAACAGCTGTTTGAGATATTGACAATTTCAGTTAATTATTCAAAAACTAGAAATAACAATCACTCAATATTTAGATTAATTTTATTTAAATCAATTTGGAAATATGTAATTAGTGTATATTATACTGATTTATGTTTTAAAGATGACCCATGGTTTAAGATAGAAATTATAGCATTGGGTAAATTAATGTTTATTCAGTTGACAAGTGCTCTGTTTGAGCAGATCATCTTCATCTGGGGTAAATAATTCACAGTGGGGGAAGAGGGGGAAGGGAGGAGGGAGGAAGGGAGTCTTCAGTTTTAAAAGCATTTGCCTGTAGGGAGTGGTAGAAATTAATGACCACTGTGGAAATTCAGTTTGAAGAATATATCCATGTTCTTATCTCTGGGCATCCTTTTAAAAATTCAAAACCAAATTTAGCAAGAACACTTAGAAAGAATTTAGAAAGAATACTAGGGTACCCAAATTCTGCTCTGTTTGCTCTGTATTTAAATATTTGGTGTATTAACAATCCAAGTTGCTGTCTAGAACTTATCTGATCATTTAAGTATTTCCATAGTTACTTTGAAATGTTGTGCAATTCTTTTTTCTTCAATGTGAGCTAAATAATGTGTATAAATAATTGTTAGCTCTCATTCTGCTTTTACAAATGATAATCTGTAAAAAAAAGTTAGGTAATTGAAAACTTTTCCAAAACATCAGTTTATTACATACAATTAATATCTGATTTAGTAAAACTTCAGCTATGGTGTATTCAAAACAGGCTTTTATAAATCTGATTTCAAAGTGGAATAAATTCTCGATTACTTTGAATGGATCATACTTGGAATTGTTTCTTCCATTACCCCTCTTATTGGTATTCCTGCAAAGTAACTGTGTCAAGGAGTAATTATTTTATGAACTATGAAGTAGAAGATAAAGACAAATTGAAATAGCTTTTTAATTTTTTAAGACTCCGTTTTCTTCTATTAATTGTTCTGCAGTGGAATCGGAAAGCATTCTAGTCTGTATGTATCACTCTATAGTTCAGAGGTTTTTAACCTGCTCTCCATCATGACATAGAATATATCTGACTGATGAATTTGTAACTGGGGTTGAGGGCAATGCTCCAGGGCAGAACCTGTAACATCAGTCCCTTTTTGCCATTAAAGAAAGCAAACAGAATGCAACCAAGGGAGGCTGATGTATAAAAATAACCTTGAGCCATGCTAAAACAATGTTTTATAGTAAAGTAAATCATCTCACAAATTTTGGCGCTTTTAGTATTATTAGGGACAGATAATTTACAGCATACCATTGCATTATGACACTGGATGAGAAGATCTGATAAAATTGTCCATGGTTTTTCCTTTGACATTCCTATGTCACTTTTGATTCTTGGATGCTATGGTTTGACAGTGGTATATCTTCTAATTTAAAATAATGGTCAGACACATCTGAAATGGCCTGGTCAGCCAGAATATGCTGCTGTCAGAATACTTCAGCTGAAAGATTCCTTTTTATTGTCCACTAAGGTAACATTTAATTCACTGTGGCTTATCTGAGGGTTGCCCAAGATTCCTCCAAAAGTGAACACGTGTCTCAGAGATCTAGTATTCACAGAAAGAATTTAAATGGTACCAAATATATAGAGTAACTGCAATTGAGTGAATAAATTCTAAGAATTCCTGAACTTGGGAGACTCATAGTCTATTGTAAATAAGCATAATGTAAGGTATGACACAAAATGTGTGTTGGAGGAGGTCATCAAGAGGACATGAGGGCCGGTTGACTCTCCAGTTGGACCCAAGCAGTGGGAGGCTCCTCACCCCCACCCCTGTCCTTGGAATGTAAGCTCTGCCTACTGTTCCCACATTGGGAACTATTCCAAGGAAACAGCCTTAAGAGAATAAAGTATGGTTGAGACCATCTGGACTGAAACCAATTAAGGCCTCTAGATAAACTTTTAAGATTCTGGTGGGCATGTGTGGAGATCTACTAATAATTGTGTGGCTGCCCAAAACAAGCCTCATATATACCTTCCCTTGCTTAGTAAACCTGACACCTACCAATTTGGAGTGGTCTGCCCCTTTCTTCGGTCTCTCCTCGCCCTCTGTGACTGGGGGCCAGTTTTAGAGTTCACCTGGGGAACTCCTGAGGTTGTGAACTAACATTGTGCTTCAAGAGTGTAGGTAATTTTTATGTTTAATAATTATTTTTTCTGTTGTATAAAATTTTCTATAAAATTTTAATAAAACTCTAAAAATTGATAAGCAAATACTATTTTTCTTCATAAAAGTAACACCCCACTTTCCAAGTTTACCATCAGAAAGGACAGCTCTTTTTTTGTGTGTAAGAAGATAAAGAACCTTGAGATTGGCTTTCTCATTGGGGTTTTTCCTGTAATTACCTCTTTCCCTATTATTGAGCTAGCATTAGTGCTGATGGGTGAAGAAAGTGAAAGTGAGACTGAGAGGGTGGAAAGTCCAGTCACTCTTCCTTATTTATATTAACATTAATGAAGATGAGAATAATGATAATGTTAAAGGAATTAGCTTGTGTTTATTCGTTGCTTACTGTGGACCGGTTGCTCTACTCTAAAGATAAGATTTCATTTTATCCTTGTAACAATCCAGTAGGTTGGGCACTGTCATTTCCATTTTTGGATGAGAAAACAGAAACTTAGAGAGTTTGCTTAACTTTCCCAGGATCACAGAGATAAATTTGAATAACCAAACGAAGATGTGAACCCTAATACTTCAAATTAAAACTGAAAATGTTAATGATATATCTGTACTATATACTAAGAAACAAGAGGGTGGAATCAAGATGGTGGACTAGGAGGACATGGAATTTGCATCTCTGCACAACTAGGGCACCTGCCAGGCACTGGTGGGGGGACCACAAACACCTATGGTAACGGGAGGAACCACCAGTGACTGGGTAGGACATGAGGTGTGGAGGGAGTGAAGGAGGAGGAAAAATGGAGGCAGGATGGGACTGGCGCCCTGAGGGGTGGCTGGGGGAGAGGAAGGGATCCCATGCCCGAAGGGGGAAATTGGGGAACCGCTGGGAGGACAGAGGATCAAAAGGGAGTGGGCCTGGTTTCCCCTGCCCACTTGGGCCCCCGGGAGCCTGCTGAGATCCTGGGCCTGATCCTCTGCCCACCGAGGCCCCCTCCAGCTGGGCAGATCCTGAGGGAGTGGGAGAGAGGGAAGGGGGAGCAAAAGCAAAGGCCAGACCTACGGGACCGGCACCCTGAAGGGGGGCTGGGGGAGGGGAGGAGTTCCCACACCCAGTGGGACCCACCCATGGTTAGGAGTCCAGGGGGGATGGGGGAGACTCTGGGGGAGACAGTGTGTGGGGGGGGCAAGGAGGAACAGAAGGGAATGCGCCCAGTGCTTTCCATGTCCACTTAGGCACCAGGGAGCTTGTTGGGCTCCTGGGCCTAATCCTTGGAGCCTCCCACCTGCCGCGCAGACCCCAAGGCCCGCCTCTACACCCCCACCCAGGGCCCCACCTCTACACTCAGAGATCCCCTCCAACACACTGGGCCTAAATACCACCCACACACCCTCACTCAGGGACCTACCTCCAAACTCTGGAACTCCACACCCCAGAGGCCCTCCTTTCCACATGCTGCCTCTCCCTTCTGCGCAGGTCCTAAGCAGAGGCACTGCCCCATGCTTGAACATAGACCCGCCTAGGCCTCACCCCCAAGGCCTTTTCCTGCTGCCTGGGTCCTGAGCCTAGGCCCCGCCCCACACTCAAACATCACCACCCCACCTGCATAGGTCATGCCCCACCCTAAACCACACCCCTGCCTTAGTTCCACCCCCACCTAAATTCTGCCCCCATAGCCAAGGCTTACTTTTTTCCTCTTTTAGATGGGGGTTCTGTTTTACCTTGTTGATTCAATGTTGTTGATTCATTTATATTTTTATTTTTCCTAATCTTTTATTTTTCTAATTTTATTTTATTCTTCATATTTTGTTATTGTTCTCTCCTTTTGGCTTGTTCCCCCACCCCACCCCTTTTTTTTTTCTTTTTCCTGTTGTGGTTTTATTTTACCTTGTTGCAGTTCTTTCAATTATATTTTAATTTTTCCTAATATATTTTTTTATCTTTCTAATTTTTTTTGTTTTTTATTTTTTGATTTTTTTCTGCTTTTTTCTTTTTTTTTTTTTTTTTTTTTCTGCCACATCACGCAGTTTGCAGGATCTTGGTTCCCAGGCCAGAGGTCAGGCGGAGTCCAAACCGCTGTACTAACAGAGAACCTCAGACCAAAAGGAGTATTAGTTGGAGTGAGGCCTCCTATAGGTCCTAATCTCAGAACCAAGACCTGGCCTACCCAACTGTCTGCAGACTCCAGTGCTGGATGCCTCAGGCCAAACAACCAGTAAGGCAGGAATACAGCCCCACCCATCAAAAAGAAAACAAGAAAAAAAAAGACAAAAGAATATGTTACAGATGAAGGAGCAAGGTAAAAACCTACAAGACCAAATAAATGAAGACGAAATAGGCAACCTACCTGAAAAAGAATTCAGAGTAATGAGAGTACAGATGATCCAAAATCTTGGAAACAGAATGGGGAAGACACAAGAAACATTTAACAGGATCTAGAAGAACAACAGACCAAACAAAGAGTGATGAACAACACAATAACTGAAATTAAAAATACTCTAGAAGGAATCAGTAGCAGAAAAACTGAGGCAGAAGAACAGATAAGTGAATTGGAAGATAAAATGGTGGAAATGCTACCAGGTTTTAGAACAAAGAAAAAAGAATGAAGAGAATTGAGGACAGTCTCAGAGACTTCTGGGACAACATTAAACACACCAACGTTTGAATTATAGAGGTGCCAGAAGAAGAAGAGAAAAAGGGTCTGAGAAAATATTAGAAGAGATTATAGTCGAAAACTTCCCTAACATGGGAAAGGAAAGAGACAATCAAGGCCAGGAAGTGCAGAGTGTCCCACACAGGATAAACTCAAAGAGAAACATGCCGAGACACATATTAATCAAACTATCAAAAACTAAATACAAAGAAAAAATATTAAAAGCAACAAATAACACACAAGGGAATCTGCATAACATTAACAGCTGACCTATCAGCATAAACTCTGCAAGCCAGAAGGGAGTGGCAGGACATATTTAAAGTGATGAAGGAGAAAAACCTACAACCAAGATTACTCTACCCAGCAAGGATCTCATTCAGATTCAACAGAGAAATTAAAATGTTTACAGAGAAGCAAAAGATAAGAGAATTTAGCACCACCAAACCAGCTTTACGACAAATGCTAAAGGCACTTCTCTAGGCAGGAAACACAAGGGAAGGAAAAGACCTACGAAAACAAACCCAGAACAATTAAGAAAATGGTTATAGGAACATAAATATTGGATTAAATGCTCCAACCAAAAGACACAGACTGGCTGAATGGATACAAAAGGAAGACCCATATATATGCTGTCTACAAGAGACCCACTTCAGACCTAGGGACACATACAGACTGAAAGTGAGGGGATGGAAAAAGATATTCCATGCAAATGGAAATCAAAAAAAGCTGGAGTAGCAAATCTCATATCAGACAAAATAGACTTTAAAATAAGGACTATTACAAGAGACAAAGAAGGACACTATGTAATGATCAAGGGATCAATCCAAGTAGAAGACATAACAGTTGTAAATATTTATGCACCCAACATAGGAGTACCTCAATACATGAGGCAAATACTAACAGCCATAAAAGGGGAAATCAACAGTAACACAATCATAGTAGGGGACTTTAACACCCACTTTCACCAATGGACAGATCATCCAAAATGAAAATAAATAAGGAAACACAAGCTTTAAATGACACATTAAACAAGATGGACTTAATTGATATTTATAGGACATTCCATCCAAAAACAACATAATACACTTCCTTCTCAAGTGCTCATGGAACACTCTCCAGGATAGACCATATCTTGGGTCACAAATCAAACCTTGGTAAATTTAAGAAAATTGAAATCGTATCGAGTATCTTTTCCTACCATGATGCTATGAGACTAGATTACAATTACAGGAAAAAAAAGTGTAAAAATACAAACACATGGAGGCTAAACAATACGCTACTAAATAACCAAGAGATCACTGAAGAAAGCAAAGAGGAAATCAAAAAATACCTAGAAACAAATGACAATGAAAACACGATGACCCAAAACCTATGGAATGCAGCAAAAGCAGTTCTAAGAGGGAAGTTTATACCAATACAATTCACCGTCAAGAAACAAGAAACATCCCAAATAAACAACCTAACCTTACACACGTCACCTTATCTTTGATAAACGGGGCAAGAATATACAATGGAAAAAAGATAGCCTCTTCAATAAGTGGTGCTGGGAAAACTGGACAGTTACCTGTAAAACAATGAAATTAGAACACTCCCTAACACCATACACAAAAATAAACTCCAAATGGATTAAAGACCTAAATGTAAGGCCAGACACTGTCAAACTCTTAGAGGAAAACACAGGCAGAACACTCTATGACATAAATCACAGCAAGATCCTTTTTGTCCCACCTCCTAGAGAAATGGAAATAAAAACAAAAATAAACAAATGGGACCTAATTAAACTTAAAAGCTATTGACCAGCAAAGGAAACCATAAGCAAGACGAAAAGACAACCAGCAGAATGAGGGAAAATATTTGCCAACAAAGCAACTGACACAGGATTAATCTCCAAAATATACAAGCAGACCATGCAGCTCAATATCAAAAAAAACAAACAATGCAATCCGAAAATGGGCAGAAGACTTAAATAGACATTTCTCCAAAGAAGACATACAGATGGGCAAGAAACATATGAAAAGATGCTCAACATCACTAATCATTAGAGCAATGCAAATCAAAACTACAATGAGGTATCATCTCACACCAGTCAGAATGGCCATCATCAAAAAAATCTACAAATGATAAATGCTGGAGAGGGTTTGGAGAAAAGGGAACCCACTTGCACTGTTTGTGTGAATGTAAATCGATAGAGCCACATGGAGAACAGTATGGAAGTTCCTTAGAAAGCTAAAAATAGAAGTGCCATATGACCCAGCAATCCCACTACTTGGCATATACCCTGAGAAAACCATATTTCACCGAGTCATGTAGCACAGTGTTCATTGCAGCACTATATACAATAACCAGGACATGGAAGCAACCTAAATGTCCATTGACAATGAATGGATAAAGAAGATGTGGCACTTGTATACAATGGAATATTATTCAGCCATAAAAAGAAACGAAATTGAGTTATTTGTAGTGAGGTGGATGGACCTAGAGTCTGTCATACAGAGTGAAGTAAGTCAGAAAGAGAAAAACAAATACCGTATGCTAACATATATATATATATATGGAATTTAAAAAAAATGGTTCTGAAGAATCTAGAGGAAGGACAGGAATAAAGATACAGATGCATAGAATGGACTTGAGGACATGGGTAGGAGGAAGGGTAAGGTGAGACGAAGTGAGAGAGTGGCATGGACATATACACTACCGAATGTAAAATAGTTACCTAGTGGGAAGCAGCAGCATAGCACAGGGAGGTCAGCTCTCTCCGTGCTTTGTGACCACCTAGAGGGGTGGGATAGGGAGGATGGGAGGGAATATAGGGATATGTGTATGCATATATCCTAATTCACTTTGTTATACAGCAGAAACTAACACAACATTGTAAAGCAATTATACTCTAATAAAGATGTGTAAAAAAGAAGAAAACAAAGGCTAGATGTATTTTGAAAAGTGAAATAAATCCATATGTTAACATTAGTAGAGATCTACATTTCCCAAAATGTATAACAAAGAATATTAACAGGTATTTTGAAAAATATCTCTTAATGAAACAAAGTTCTGTGTTTCAGTAAGATTGGGGAACATTAAATAAAATTATACAGGTTTCTTTATTGCTTGATTTTTCAGAGCATGCATTATGTGTATCTCCAAGAGGAGAATATATCATTTAGCATTTCCTGGACTCCTTGTGCATTTAACTTTTTTCCATGAGTAACTTGCATTGGGAAGTAATCTGAACAAATCTAGTTTACAAGGTAACTTTGTCAACATTCATATTTTCAGAATGATTCTTAACCATTCTAATAGTTCTGTAGTGGTATATCACTTTTGCTTCAATTTGTATTTCCTAATGTTGAATGAAGTTGAGCATGTTTCAACATGCATTTTGCCATCTACTTGTGCTCCTCGGTATAGTATCTTTTCAGGTTTTTTTCTTGTTTTTTTTTTTTAGGCAACTGATAATTAATTGACCAATACATTTAAAGATTTTTTGTTTGCTATTCTATAAACAGTCAAGGAATGGAAATTTTTCTATTGGATCCCCTCTGCTTTTTAATCTCCCCTCTTCCCTGACACATTCTCACGTAAGTGGCAATTATTGCTTTTCCTGTTTCCTAATGAAAGAGAAATAGTGGTATATTGGGTACATATATACAATGGAGTATTACTCAGCTATAGAAAGGAATGAAATTGGGTCACTTGTAGAGAGGTGGGTGGACCTAGAGTCTGTCATACAGAGCAAAATCAGGAAGATTAAACAAGTATCGTATATTAACACATGTATGAGGAATCTAGAAAAATGGTACAGATGAAACTATTTGCAGGACAGGAATAGAGACACAGATGTAGAGAACAGACATGGACATGGTGGGGGGTGGGATGAATTGGGAGATTCGGATTGACATATTTGCACTGCCATGTTTAAAACAGATAGCTAGTGGGAACCTGTTCTGTATAGCGCAGGGAGCTCAGCTTGGTGCTCTGTGGTGACCAGATGGATGGGATGGTGGGAGGGGAGGGATGTCCAAGAGGGAGGGGATATATGTATACATATTGCTGATTCACTGTGTTGTACAACAGAAACTAACACAGCATTGTAAAGCAACTATACCCCAATAACAATAAATAAAAACTAAAAATAAAAGTGAGCACTGTTTGCTCTTGTGTTTATTTTTGTAGAGTTTTAACAGTTTCCTGTATTTCAGTACAAGTCAATTATGAGATATGTGTTTTGCAAATACTTTCTCCCAGTAGTGGCATCTGTTTTCACTCCGTTAACAATAAAGTTTTAAATTTTAATAATGTCCAACTAAACATTTTTTTCCTATCATTGATCATACTTTTGATGTTGTATCTAAAAACTCTTCACCAAAAGCAAGGTCGTGGGAATTGTCTCTTTTAAATTGAAGTTTTATAATTTTACATTTTACATTAGGTCATTGATTGATTTTTATTTTTCTGTAAGTTTTAAGATCATGTCTAGATGTATACTTTTGCTTTGAACATCCAGTACCATTTGTTATAAAGATTATTCTTTTTTCATTGAATGCCTTTGCATCCTTTTAAAAAATCACTTATCTTTTAGTGGGTCTATTTCTGGGCTCTATATTCTGTTCCATTGATCTTTATCTATATTCTTGGGCCAATATGATGCTGTCTTGATTATTGCCTTTTGGTAAGGTTTCAAATTAGATGCTGTGGTTCCTCCAGCTATTTGTCTTCTTCAGATATTATTGGCTATTCTGGGGCTTTTTACCTTCCATATAAACTTTTGAGTCAGTTTATTGATATCTACAGAGCAGCTTGGTGGGATTTTGATTGCACTGACTGTATAGGTCAAGTTGGGAAAAATTGACATCTTCACAATATTAAGTCTCATATATGAACACAGACTATCTCTTGATTTATTTAGAGCTTTGATTTTTTCATCAGTGTTTTATTTTTTTTCATAGCTATATCCTGTATAGATTTTGTTTGATTTTTGTCTAAATACTTCATTTTTTGGTTGCTGTTGTAAAGGGTATTAATATGAAATTCCATTTGACTTTTGTGTACACAGTTTGATCTTGTATTTTGCTGCCTTGTTATACCTGCTAGGAGATTCTAAGAGGTTTTATTTTTCCTCTTTTGGTAGGTTCTTAAATGTTTTCTAAATAGACAATCATGCCATCTGTGAATAAAGTTTTTTCTTAACTTTATATTATTTCTTTTTCTTGTCTTATTGCACTAGAATTGCATTTCTAGTACAATGTTGAATAGGAGTGATAAAAGAGAACATCATTGCCTTATTCCTGATATTAGGAGGAAATTTGTTCTCTCTGCCTATTAAGTATAATATTAGCTGTAGGAAAAAACGCTATTGCATGTTCTTAATTTTTTTTTTTCTTTGAATTCACCAATGAAAACATCTGAGCCTGGTGTTTTCTTTTTATGGAAGGTTTAAAAATTATTATTTTGCAATTTATTTAATCAGTGTACAAATATTCAGGTTATTTATTTATCCTTGTATGGTTTAGGGTAGTTAATGTCTTAAAAGAAATTGGTCCATTTCATCTAAGTTATCAAATTTCTGGGAATAGTTGTTCATGATATTCCTTTAATTATCCTTTTGATTTTTTGATTTTTTCACAATCTGTAGTGATATTCCCTGTTTCCGTTCTGATATTTGTAATTTATGTCTTTTCAATATTTTTTCATAGATTTCCTGGCTAGAGACTTATCATTTGTATTGTTCTTTTCAAAGAATAAGCTTTAGTTTTGTCGATTTTTTTCCAGTTGTTTTCTTATTTTCAATTTCTTTGATTTCAGCTATAACTTTTGTTATCTCTTTTTTTTCTGCTTCCTTCAAGTTTAAATTGCTTTTCCTTCTCTAGTGTCCTATGCTGGAATCTTGAGCTATTAACTTTGATTTATTTTCTAATATGTGCATTTAATGCCATAAATTTCACTCTGAGCAATGCTTTTGCTGTATCCTACAACTTAAATTTCTTTTTTTACTGTAGTAAAATGTATGTAGCACCGAATTTACCATTTTAACCATTGTTTAGTGTATAATTCAGTGAGATTAAGTCATTCACATTGTTGTGTAATCAATCCTACTATTTATCTTTAGAACTTTTTTGTCATTCCAAACTGAAACATTGTAACCACTAAACAGTAAGTCCCCCTTAACCCCTCCTCCAGCTCTTGGAAACCACTATTCTATTTTCCCTCCCTATAAATTTCACCATTCTAGGTACCTCATATAAGAGGAACCATAAAATATTTATTCTGTGTTTGGCTTATTTTACTTAGAATGCTGTTTTAAGGTTCATATATTTTGTAGCTTTTGTCAAGATTTCATTCTTTTTAAAGAGTGAATAAGATTCTATTGCATGTTCATATCACATTTTGTTTATCATTTCATCTATAGCTAGACATTTGGGCAGTTTCCACCTTCTGGCTGTTGTGAATAATGTTGCTATGAACAAGATATACAAATATCTGTTTGAGTCTCTGCTTTCAATTTTTGGGGGTGTATACCTACAATGATAATTCTATGTTTAATTTTTTACAGAAATGGCATACTCTTTTCCACAGTAGCTATATCATTTTACATCTCCACCAGCAATGCACAAGAGTTCCAGTGATGCACAAGAGTTCCAACATCTCCACATCCTCCCTAACACTTGTTACTTTTAGGTTTTTGTTTTTGTTTGTTAAGTAAAAGCCATCCTAATGCATGTGAAGTAGAAGTGGTACCTCACTGTGGTTTTAATTTGCATTTCTCTAATGATTTCATGTGCTATGTGTGCTATTGGCCATTTGTATATCTTCTTTGAAAAATATGCAAGTCCTTTGCCTGTTTTTTTGATTTCTAGAATTTCCTTTTGATTCTTAGAATTTCCATCTCTCTGCTTACACTGTTCTTGCAGGTTGTATACTTTCTCTGTTAGAGCCATTATCATATTATATATAGTTAAAAAAATTCTCAGTCTGACATTTCCAATATGATGATCGCTCTGTCTTTTCATATTGAGTTTTTCTTCTTTTGCCTCACTTATAATTTTTGATGAATGCAAGATATGTATTAAGTAATAGGACCTGAGGTAACAAGGCTTTAATGTGGTGATCTGCCTAGGAGTTGGGTTATGATTAACATATATTTTAGCTATAAGAATCAGGCTTCAATTCCTATAATGGCCTTGTTTTTAATCTCTGTTCTTGGTTTTGTTGCTTTCCTATATACTGCTCCTAGAGAGACTCTGTGCCTTACAGATTATTCAGCTTTAATCTACTGTTATTTCCCTTCTGATTTACTCTCATTTTCAACATACCTCCTATCACTAAACTGGATGGGCTACCAGGTATGGGTGAAACCTTGGGTTTCTTGCAGAGACATGCTGCTAATCTTTCTTCTCCACCAGTTGTGTAATTGACCAGTGAGGACAGTAATGAAAGGCAGTAGGTCCTTCATGCACTGGATATTGGGATATCTTTGAACCTTGGGAAGTGTTTGGTATCCATTTGTTTGAGGTCTAGGTGTTTCTTACTCTCCAAAATAGATTCCTACATTAATGCCCCACCAATAATCTTACCTTTGGGAATTCATGCATGTGCTGGGAGTCCCCAACACCACCCTCAGGCTCAATGATTCACTGTAAGGACTTATAGAAACTGTTATACTCATGATTGTAGTTTACTACTGTGACAGAATACAGATGAAAACCAGCAGAAGGAAAACAGGTATATGAGGCAAAATTCAGGAGAAACTATGTGTAAGCTTCCAAGTGTTTTCACCCATTTGGGTAGCATGGACATGCTTATTTCTCCTAGAAACAGTGTGTGACAACACATATGAGGTGTTGACAACCACAGAAGCTCACTTGAGCCTTGGTATCCAATGCTTTCATTAAGGGCCATTCACATAGGCATGCAGTTCTTGTGTGACTGCACTCAACTACTCGAATTCCAGCCTTTTAGAGCAAATATAGTCATTCATCATTAATTACATTTGTTTGCATAAACTCTCTGATTAAACTGGTTAGGCATAGTCCATGGCCTCAGGCATACAAACACACTCGTTCACCATGAAAAGTATTGTTAGCGTGAATTATTTCATCAAAGTGATACACTGTGGTGTAAGCCCTTAGGCATGCAAAACACTCATATTAGGCAGAACATTATTAGGGCTCAAAGTTTTTCTCCCAATGTCCAAGCCTGATGATAAGCCTTCTTGCTAATATGCAGGGTTTATGAAATCCCAGTCTGTTGAGTTAACCCTTTCCTTGCACAATGCCTTTATGTAACTCCTTCCCGTATTGACTCTGTGTTTGGCCATGTGACTTGCTTTGGCTAATGGAATATCAGCAACTGAGATATAAACCATAAGCTTAGTAAGTGTTTGTGTTTGTCTTGGAAAGCTACTGCTATGTTAAGAAGTCTTGTCCATACTCCTTGAGAATAAAGAAACATATGGAGAAAAAGTTTCAGCAATTTTATCTATCTGAGCCGAGTTCAGTCAACTCACCAACTTATGAAAAATAATGACTTGTTTTTGTTTTAAGCTATGAGGTTTTAGAGTAGTTTGTTAAACAGCAAAAAATAACTGATACAGGAATTGGGGTTCCAGAAGTTGGACTGATCCCAGAAGGGAGCTGACTGATTGAACTAAGTCTATCTACCCTATCTTTGAATTAAAAAAAAATAAGGTTAGAACATTGACTTCATAGCACAATAAAAAATAATGTATTGGGCTTCCCTGGTGGTGCAGTTGTTGAGAGTCTGCCTGCCGATACCGGGGACACGGGTTCGTGCCCCGGTCCGGGAAGATCCCACATGCCGTGGAGCGGCTGGGCCCATGAGCCATGGCTGCTGAGCCTGCGCCTCCGGAGCCTGTGCTCCACAATGGGAGAGGCCACAACAGTGAGAGGCCCGCGTACTGCAATAAATAAATAAATAAATAAATAATGTATTGTCAAGACAGAAAAAAGATAGAAACAAACTAAAACACACACATAAAATAGGCTATAAAGTATATAGTGGTATATTCTATGGGAAGAGGGTACAAATATTGATAAGTAGGCATGTAAAAATTTTTAGGGCCATCTCTAAACAAGTACAGAGAAAGAATAAAATATAATAAAGATAATGTATTCAACATAAGACAAAAATGAAAGAAAAAATTTAAATATATGAAACAAAAAGCACAAAATCATATGGCCAGAATAAATCCAGTTATATTAGTAATTATGATATAAATAGACTAAATGCTTTAGTTCAGATTAAAAACGTAATAAAGTCAACTATATGCTGTTTAAAGAGATGTTAAAAATAGAAATACTGAATGATTCAAAAATTAAAGAAAAATACACCTAGAAGAAGAAAAAACAAAATAAAATAAAATAGCCTGATAGTTACGTGTACATAGTACAATAGACTTTAAGACAGGGGACATTATTTGAGATTAAAAAAATACATGTATAAAAACAAAAGGTTCAATTTACTAGGAAGATATAACACTTCTAAATGTGAGTATACCTAATACACAACTCTAAAAAATATAAAGTAAACTTGACAGAATTAGGGAGAAATAGACAAATTCACCATCATAGTTGGAAAATTTAGCTAATTTCCCTGTGAACCAGATAGAGCAAAACCTCACTAAATGTTTCCAAAATTAATGCCACTTATTATCCTAACAGGTTTTTCTCCCCCCTGGAATTAGTTGGTAATTTCTTTCATTTATGTGGATGAATTAATACCCAGACATAGGCAAAAAGCCACAAAAAAAGGAGAATTGTGAAAGACTATTTTCCTTACTGGAATACTGGAATATAAGGACATTTTATTGAAATCATTTTGGTAATTTTATAGGATTAGTGCAATATAATAGAGGATCCAGAATTATATTGAATGTTACAAAAAATAAAATATGAGTTCACTTTAGAGGGAAAATATTGACTACTTAATAAATGTGCTGCTATAACTGACATACAACTGAGAGAAAATTAAAATGGGAATTTTCTGTTCAAACTAGAGTTGAAAGAATAACATCTTAACCAAGACTAAAAACCCATAAGCTATATGGGAAATAAATTGTATTTAACCACACACGATTTAAAAAATACTTTGGATCCCAAAAAGTAACATTAAAATGTCCAAATGATAGATATAAGGAATATTTTGCACATGATGACAGAGGACTTTTATAATAGCTGATATAAATTGACATAAAGATACAATTAACCCAAAGAAAATAGAAAATTTCAAATTAGAAAATTCACAAATAGTGAAAAAAGCATGTTAAAAGATGCTCAAATTCACTAGTAGTAGGATAACACAAATTCAAACCTCAGTGAGAGATAGTTTTCACGTATCAGATTGCCAAATTTAGATAAGGGTATTAATACCTATTGCTAATAAAGAGTGTGGAATAGAGAGAACTCAGGCATTTTGCTGGTAGATATTTAAAATGTTACAGGCATTTTGTAACCACTTAATAAGTTGTAAAGGCAAATTTTCCAAAGGACACCCTTACATATATGATAGTTTTAACTTAAAAAGAAATCCTATGTGGTATTGTAGTCTGTTGATGGAGGTGTACCTTAGCAGTAGGGTAACCTGACTAAAGGAAGAAACCACAAGGGAAAAGCCTTCTTCTGCCTTATTCGCCATTGCTACCACCTTGACCTTTGGAGACATAAAGCTTACAGTTAGCTTTATTCATGAGAACCTTTTACCTCTTTATGTCATACGTACTGCTTTGGCCTGGAATAATTTTCATTCTCACCTTAGTCTAACTTCAAAATTTGGCTTAATTATCATCAATTCTTGAGTAATTTCCCTGATGCTTTAATTTTTGCTTCCCTTCTGCTACCATCACTTCTTGGTTCTGTGACCATCATAGCATTTTTTTTTTCCCTGCCTCAGGTTTATTTGTACAAATAGCACAGGAGGACACCAGCCCCATGCAGACCACAGCCACACTAGTCCTTCTGTCCTCACATAGGTAGGTAAAGGACACTACTGTGGAGCCTTTGTGGGGGACTGGGGACCTTTGGGAGCCTGAGCTGCAGCCTTGGGCTTGGTTTGAGGCCGGCAGAGCCTGAGACCCTTGGCGATGGGGGCATGTGCATGTTTCCTGAGCTTGGGGTGAGCAATTTAGGCAAATCAACTGAGCTTGCAACTGCTGGCCTTGGGGACCTTGGGCTTTATGAGAGCCTTGATAGCCTCAGCGTGTGCACTCATGGCCTTGGCATTGTTGTCCTGCACCTTCTTCAGGCCCTTCTTGTTGTGCTTCTTGGCAAAGTGCGTGTTCCTCAGGAATTTAGGGTCCACCCCCTTAAGAGATTCATATCATTGTGATCAGGGTTTCTTGATGCTGTTTCTGTGCCATTTTTGGGACTGGTTGTGCCTGTGTGGTTCTTGGACTTGGCCATGTCTACACCGGGGCCTGCAGATCCCAAAGTACCTGGGACCTGAAGACCATAGCGTTCTTAACATTATTTTGTACTCAACTATTTAATTGTATGATCTCCTGCATTATATTCTAAACTTATTAAAGACAGTAATCATGTATTCTTTTACTTTATATATCCAATCTTTATGGCATTAAGAAAAAGACTCAATAAAGTCAATGAATTTTTGTTTCAACAAAGCCAGAGATTAAGTAAAATTTAAAGATTCCTTGAGAGCATAAGAACATAATTTGTCGCTGTGTTCCCAGTTCTAAACATGATGTTTGATCATATACTAGCTTAATAACTATTTATTGAACGAATTTTTAAATGAGAAACAGCTTATTTCTAATAGAAGTAATATCTATAGCAAAATGTTTCTTAAAGAGTTGTTAATAGCATGCAAGTCAAAATGGAACCAACCCTAAATAGTATTTTTAATCAAGTTAGCCGTTAGAAAGAAGGGGTGTGTCTACATGATATTCCTGAAGGTAAGAGACAATGCATTTGCTTCTAGTAATTATCTAGCTCCTGTATTAAGTACTGAGCTCAAGTCAACCATATTAGAAACATCTGGACTCTGAGCCAGTTGGATCTCCTACTATTGATACAGAAATTTCCAAAACACCCTGAATAGCCATATATGTCTTAGTTGCAAGCAATAAAGACTAACTCTGAAAATCTTGATTGAAAAAAAATTATTTACAGGATATTGGAGCTCTTAGAATCCAGAGAATGTTGAGATAGATTGGAATACAGAGAGGAATTACGGGACGTCTGAAGAACCAGGCAGCAGAAATCAGATCGAATATATTACAGTGCAAGAACAGGCAGCAGATCTGTGAGCTACAGCTACTGATGGCTATGAATCTGACCTCTTAGCTATTCCTAAGTCATGTGTCACACTTTTAGCTTTAAAAGTCTCCTTGAAGCACACCAGGGCAGTCAGATGGAGGATTTGGTTCCTGCAATAGTGAGAGGTGGCCATTTCTTCCCACTTATATCCCAAAGGAGATCAGGGAAGAGAGTGTTGGCTACTGAACAATGAAAAGAGAAATACTGGGTTGGCCAAAAAGTGCCTTTGGTTTTTAAGTAAAAATAAAAGACACATTTTTCATTTTCACCAAGAACTTTATTGAACAGCGTATTCATCCTTTTGTTCACTACCTTCTGCCATTTTTCAGGCAACTTCATAATTCCATCTTCCCAAAACATTTTATCTTTTTGAGCAACTGTTCCAGGTGCCTTTTTTTTTTTTTTTTGCGGTACGCGGGCCTCTCACTGTTGTGGCCTCTCCTGTTGCGGAGCACAGGCTCCGGATGCGCAGGCTCAGCGGCCATGGCTCACGGGCCCAGCCGCTCCACAGCATGTGGGATCTTCCCTGACCGGGGCACGAACCTGTGTCCCCTGCATCGGCAGACGGACTCTCAATCACTGCACCACCAGGGAAGCCCTCCAGGTGCCTTTTATAGTCTTCCAGGGAATTGAATTTTTTTCCATTAAGAGAATTTTGTAAAGACCGAAATAAATGGAAATGTGAAGGTGCAATGTCTGGTGAATACGGCAGATGAATGAGAACTTCCCAGCCAACCTGTAACAGTTTTTGCCTGTCATCAAAGAAACATGCGGTCTTGCACTATCCTGATGGAAGATTATGTGTTTTCTGTTGACTAATTCTGGACAGTTTTCGTCGAGTACTGCTTTCAGTTGGTCTAACTGGAAGCAGTACTTGTGGGAATTAATCGTTTGGTTTTCCGGAGGAAGCTCATAATAGAGGACTCCCTTCCAATCCCACCATATACACAACGTCACCTTCTTTGGATGAAGACCGGCCTTTGGTGTGGTTGGTGGTGGTTCATTTCGCTTACCCCACGATCTCTTCCGTTCCACATTATTGTACAGTATCCACTTTTCATCACCCGTCACAATTTAAGAACAGAATGTTTTCATTACGTTTAAGTAGAGAGTCACATGAAAAAATATAAGGTTTTTTTTTTGCTTAACTTACGTGGAACCCAAACATAAAAGGGATTCACATAACCAAGCTGGTGCAAATGATTTTCAGCACTTGATTTGGATATTTTGAGTATGTCGGCTATCTCCCGCGTGGTATAACGTTGATTCTTCTCAATTTATATCTCGCTTTCAACTTCAACTTGTCTACCCAACTATGGAGCATTGGCCAGCGAGAAATCTCCAGCACGAAACTTTGCAAACCACTTTTGACACGTTCAATCAGTCACAGCACCACAGCACCTTCTCCATACCCTGCACAAATCTTTTTCTGTGTTTCAGTTGCGTTTTTACCTTTCTTGAAATAATAAAGCATAATATGCTGAAAATGTTGCTTTTTTCTTCCATCTTCAATATTAAAATGGCTGTGCAAAATTTCACCATTTTTGATGTCTGTTTTTAAATGCATGCTGATATGACAGCTGTCACATACAATGTAACAAAATTGTTTCAAATGAAGTTAAAGACAACTAAGCGCTACTAGAGCCATCTTACAGAAAAAACTGAACGAACATTTTGGCCAACCCAATATGTCCACTATAGAAGATGATGACCACATGGTGGTATCCATAAAGGAGACTATCTCATCCTTTCAAACCTAAAATCTAGTTGAGATTAAGTCAGGAAATTAAAATGGTGTTTCAAAAAAGGAATCCAACCTTGTTCATAAAACGGTTGTGTGACACATATCAACAATATGCTTCCTTCTCAGACTTGATGAGAACATCAAAGATGTGAGGGTGAGAATGCAAGGAAAATTTTTTATAAAATGTAAGCTGCAGGTAACTATAATTCCCAGATATTTTGTGATCATTATCTGACATACCTTCTACTATTAAATAGAAATATGTCTCTTTTAGGTACAGAAGCTTAACCACATTAGAAATTTTAAAGAGATTGTTAAAGAAAAGGAAACGTTTAAGAGAGGCTCTGGGAAGGGTTTGGATTTCCTGGGTGTATATGGAAGTGCTGATTTACCTGACCTCGAGTCATTGCAGTATTGCATACAATGGACAAGAGACAGGTATTTAACTTAATTTTCCATGTACATCTTGTATGTAACAATCTGTAAGAAGAGAGCAGAAGGAAAATAAAACATTTTTCCAATTCTTTTTTCCTCCTATTGAGTTTTTCCTGGAATGGTTTGTGATATAATATGCCTAAAGTTGCTAAAAAATTTGGTTGATGAAATTATTTTTGGATTAATTAAATTAACACAGGAGAATCAGCTCCTTGAGATCTTAGTTGTCTAATGCTGGTGTAAATTATGTTCTAGATAAGTGATCATTATGTATAGACACAGTATGCAATACTTTTATGTTTAAGAATATATTAGACTTAGATCAAATGTTTTTGTTAATTTTCAAATTTATTCTATCATAGGATCCATTTCAGTAAAATGTGTACCAAAGTAATGTCTTGTGATGGTATAAATATAAACAACCTCCCTGTATTTTGATCAATTCATTATAAGCTAATTTAGTGACAGCAGTCATTGTTGAGCATTGAGTTTCCTTCAGTGATAATTTGCTTTAAGTCTTAAGAATTTACCTTTTTGTCCATATCCTTGATAATTCAAAGGAGACAAAATAATCCAGGATTTTAATATTTTTAAAAATAAATCTGATATACATTGACTCTAAAAACTTTTTTTAAATGTCTAAATATTGGTTCACAAAGACAATATATTCAATAGAAAAAGAGCTCTATAGATATAAAATGACATGACTCTCATTTTCAGGCCAGCAGCCCACGAAGCCAAACTAAACTTCAAAATAAAGGTTTTAAAAACCGATTAGAGACAAAAACACCAACGAACTGAATTCCAGGAAGTGAGGAACCATTTATAAGGAAAGAACTAAAACACAGCTATACTCATCCTTGGTGGAGCTGTGGAAAGAGGATGAATAAACCATAGACCAGGAAACAAGAGACTGGTCGAAATTCTAATCAGCTTTTAATGACCACACGTGGGCTCATTTGTGACTATTTAAAGCAAAAATAATAATAAGGTAGTGTGAGGTTTAGAGTGTATATAGCAGTAAAACATAAAACAAAAGCACAAAGACAACGAATGGGTAATTAAAATTATACCGTTTTAAGGCTCTTACCCTGTTTGTGAGATACTATAATATTATTTCAAAGTTCTCCGTAAATCTTCTGAGATGGTGATCAGTGAGCTTATTAGGAGTGCTCTTCACATCCCCACTTGCGGAAGGAAGGAGCTGAAACAGGACGGAGAAGAGGGAAAAGATCTTAATGAAGGACCAGTGAAAGCCTCCATCTACCAGTGGGTGCTTTGGAGCTGGCATGGTCCTCAGATTTGTTGAGTTGGGATGTGGGAACTGGACATTTTCACCCCTGGGATGGGCAGTCATTAGATGGTGACTGCCCTGTAAGGAAACATGAGCTTCCAAGACGGAGTTGTCTTCAGCTGAGGCAATCCCAAAGATAACTAACAGCTGAGAGCCATCTTACAGCTGCACTTCCAACAGCTGGGGCAAGTCCTTCATTCCTGGAGGCAAATCTGGTGTAACACAACAACCACTAAGGTGTATAAGTGTGTGTTTGTAGGCACATAGAGAACTTGGTGGAAGTATATACACAGGGTTCTTCATATTGTCACCTCAGAGAGTTGGAATTGGGAGGTATGTGGGTGCAAATATAATTTTTTTCTTGACATATCTTTCTATTATTTAATATTGTACAAATATAACTTCTAACAACATTTCTTAAAATTTGTAAGGACACACAAAATGCTATTTTAATTTCAGTATTCTTTTGCATTTGACGCTGATTGTATTTCTTTGAGAACAATGATCATCATTATACCAGAGTTTAAAGGAAAATAAGAATATTTCTTTAGCAAGTTCATTCAGTCTGAAAGATTTTCTTATCTATATTCAGTACATCAGATTTTCTTCTCATTTTTAAAGCTGTGAGTGGGAGAAAATACTATTCTTGCTACCTTAGTTGCCAACCAATGATAGGTCTCTTTGAGCAGAAAACCAATTAGTAGTTATTCTTATTCTGTGGTTGGATATGAGTGTTTTCATATTGAAAAACAAAAAGAAGAGAAAAGAAAGCTTAGTGCACTGTTAGCTGATCATAGATTTTTACTTTGGCTTAAGGTAGTTCCTGATCATAGTCTCAAGCCTTAGTTGAGTTAGATTTATAGCATTGTGCATTTCACTTCTTTTAAACATCAGTAATTCTGAATCGGAGGATGGTAAAGGTTCATGGAGAATACTAGTCATAGCCCAAGATGAATAACTGAAACAGATGCCCAGAAGACAGCATGATTTTCTCTATGAAAGGTATGTTAGTATTCTGTTTTCTTCAGTTTAAAAAGAGCTGTGATGGACAGATGTAGGAACAACTTGATTTTAGAGCCAACAAATTATTTTGAAGGGAAATTTGATAGAATAATTGTGGTGTCTGTGAGTGGATTCATGAACAAGAATTATGTAGAGATATTTCTCTAACACAAGGGATATGTAAACATTGTTTGTATGTTGATAAGGCAACTTCTGTCTCTACTGGTTATTACTAAAGTCTAAGCATTTATTAGCCATAATTTCTCTTACCCAACATTGAAAGTATATGAATGTAAACTATTTTTAAAATCATATATATGCTGCAAAGTAGTTACTCAAAGTGCAACCAGTAACACATCAGTCGATTTTGAGATATTTTAAACGGTAATGGAATTTCTGTATTTTCTGTGGCACATTAATACCACCACATACCATCTTGAATGCAATATTGATTATATCACTTCATAAAATTGTCTGCCTGAGGTTTAAGTTACTGACTTTAGCATCTTATTGGTCTGATAATTGCATTTCAATTTGCTTTGGGAAACCATGCCTGGATTAATTGAGTCATTATAGTTAAAGTTGGTACTAAACAATAATAGGAAATATTTGTCTGTTCAAGTGCTGCTGTTGCCTTTAACCATTTTGAATTATTAAACCATCCAAATCAATAGTGCTCACTTATTTTTAATAATGAGTTCAATGACATAAAAGTAAACAGTTTTAGGAAGTGCCTTTCTTTTTGAAGCCCAGCTTGTTGCTATGTATGCAGAGTGCAGAGTGAACTTGCTGCAGCTTTTGGCGGTTTCAAAATTATTGTTAATTAACTTTTCAGCTCGAATTCCTGCAAGCTCAACTGCAGTTGATGAGTTATCATGCCTCAGCCAATAAATCCTGAAGTAATTTCATAAACATAGTTATTTAACCTAAATTGGATTCTCCGTCAATCGAAACAAATCAATTTTTAAATGCCATATTATTGTGAGTTTTTATAATACTGCTTTGTGCTTATATTGGATTACACTTAAAGAACTTAACATCTATACATTCTAATATCTCTGCAGAGAAGGTACTAAAACAATTATTATTAATAGTGATACATATATAGAATGTATACTTAAAATATATTTATTTACCAAAATTGATATGTAACAGATATACTGTGGTTTTTGATGCAAAGAAAAGTGAACTAGGAATCAGGAGCCCTCAGCTGTAGTTTCAGTAGTACCCTGTATAATTTTCATGAAATCCAACAAGTCATGTAATTTACTGAGGCTCAGTTTACGCCTTGGCAAATGAAAATAATGCACTGAATTCTTGTAAAGGTATAGAGTTAATATATCAGAAGTGCCTTATAAAGTATAAAGGATTTTACAAGAACAGAGGATTTCTTTTATTGTCTATTACTTTTTCATTAATTCAAATTTGTTAAATTCACAATCTATATTTCTATATAGCTGTATTTTATGACTATAATGGCTCCAGATTTATTTCCAAGGTTATCATGGATTGTATATAATATTTTCTTAATTTAAGATTCAGTATGACTTGTTCCAGGGATCACTATATTCATAAATAAGATGTAGAAATTGATCTCTTAGATAGTAAAATATGCAAAGATCCCAGATTAGATAAAACCCTCTCTGGGTTAAAACTGGAATACTTGATTAGGAAAGAATTTCAGGAGTGATGATTCATTTCTTATTAGTATAATCTACATGTAAATAAACCTTTGGTTAAAGGAATATGTGCTTAAAATACATGTTATAACAGGATAAAGGAAGTAAAATTCTACTGAAAGCCTAGTTTACTATTTTCTGGAAAAAAAATGGGGATGGGAGAGATTGATGTATTTTGTTTCTGGATAGCTATTTATTGTGCTAAGCATGACTAATTTCATCATTCATTTATTAATGTAGCCCTGTATTGACTATATTGCTATATGTTCATTGCTAGGTGCTGACTCTGCAAGGATGTGAAAGAATGGTTCTACTTCCAGTATAGTGGGGAGGCCAACTTGTAAGAGATGATTGCAACTATGTGTTATGTGCCATAATCTGTACATGTCTAAAATGTTAAAGACACATCAATCAGAGGTGTAATTGAGAATGCTGAGAAGCCTTCCCAGAGGATAGATGTTTGGATCCTGTATTAGCTGGTCAATTTTACATAACACCTTCCATTTTTATCTCTGTTCTCACATTTTCTTCTAGTGAGAGAGATTTAAGTACCGTACTTTGTCTAAATCCATATTACTATTTTTATACTCTGTTTACATCATCTCATAGAATTTTAGGTGTTGTAAAGATCCTCTAGTTTCATATATTCAGTTTACACAGAGTTACACAGATGCCACAGCCACAGAGCTGTTCCTGGAAGAGGGAGGACCAGAAAATGGGCATTCTGACTTTAGTCCAGGCTATTATCTCTCCTCATTTATCTATTTTCACATTATGTTCTCAATTCCATCCAGATTCAGAAAGCATATGAAAGTCATACAATGATATAATTTTTTTTTTATATATCCGTTTGTATTCAGCTTCAAATCCATTTTGGGTGACCAAAATTTAATGAAGGATTTCAGAGAGAGAGAGAGGGAAGGACCGTGAGGGAAGGGGAAGGGAGAAGGAGAGAAAAAGAGGGACAGAGAAGGGATGAATAAGGAGGTGAAGTGGGACAGAGAAGAGAAAGAGAGAGAGAGAGAGGGAGATGCTTATATTATTGTAGGTAACAAGGCAATGCATTGGATGCAGAATATTGAAAAAAAAAAAAGAAATGCTGTGGTTATATGGGGAAATATAATTTGTGTTACTGGATTTGTAAAGGTTGCTCGTGAACAGAATTACTTCAATCCATCGTGAAGTTTCAGGTGCCTACTCTGACCCAACATATGATTATATTCCTAAGGTCTTAAAGAGACAGGACTCTATGAAATATGAAACATTAAATTACTTTGTGTGAATTTTGGTGCTGGTGAAATTTTACCAATAGTTTAAGAAATGTGTCCGTTTATTTGTGTCCAAATGCTGGCTTTTTCTCAGAGATGTCCACCTTTCTGTCCTAATGACACTTCCACTGATCTTTGAGGTCAGTGTAAGAGCAGAATCCTTTCATGCCCTGGTTCTTTATTTCAAAGCAGTTATACTTGGCTATTTAATAATGCTGCATTTGAAGGAAAAACATTATTAACTTTTCATTAGTTGTATTTGTTTCTGTAGAACCCCAATAGGGAGCTCTTGATGCCCCACTGGGAAATGACTGGGTAACCCCATTATCAGACCCATGCTCAAGGAGGGTTTCCAGTATTCCCTTTGCTTTCCTTTCAGCAGCTAATATTCTACCTTAAGGTGACAATTCTAGGTCATAAAAATGTCAATATTTAGCCATTATGACCTTTTAAAATTTATTTTAATTTCTTTGAGTTGGTGAGTTACAATGGGTCAAGCAATGGACTTGAATTCAAATCCCAGTTTTTTTCTACAGATCAAAATTAGTTATGCCTAGGTCCTAGTATTAGTTTTCTTTTGAAATCATTATTGCTACCCAATCAATCCACATTCACTGGTGGTAATAATAGATTTACCTTTTTAAAAGAAAATGTGATTCTTCTATTTTGAAACGAGTATGAGATTTCACTAGGGGTTTTTAGGTAGCGTCAGTTTTATGTTGTGCGGATTATTTCCTACCACGACTGATTCCCCACATCAGTTTTTCTTATTTTCTAAGTCATTTGTTAAGACTCATTTTTTTTTCTCTATAACAGTACACCAGGAAGTGATTTAGGCAATTTGTTCTGCTTTATGTTGAAAAGGATAGGCCAATAATATTTATTATGAATTGGTTAAATTGAGTTTGTGTATTGAGTTATTAACTAACATGTGAGTAAATTGTGAGACAGCTCTCTCAGATATTCTAGGTCATTCTATATCCAAGTTGCTACTCCAATTCTTCCATGTAGTTTTGGTCACTTAGTGAATTAATAGTTAAAATTGATTGAGCATTATTTTCTTAGTGTTAGACCTTGTGCTAAGTGTTTCCATGCATTATCTCATTTAATTCTCATAAAAACCTTGTAAGGACTCCCCATTTATAGATAAGAAATTGAGGCACAATGAAGTTAAACAATTTGCCCAGTGTCATAGTCTGGTAGGTTGTGGACCCAGGGTTGGAAATGAGGCAGCATAACTCTGGAATTGGTCTCTCCATTCTTCTCTATATTACCACATCAGCAGAGGGAAAGGCCATGTACAAATGGTGGAATCAAAGAGGTGTGTTTTTAGTGTATACATAAAATAAAATCGTTACATATTATAGTGCTGCTTTATACTTAGTTTTTATTCTCTACTTCAAATTCTAAACATTTTTTTTTCTGCAATAGGGTAAATACTCTTCTCAAATGTGATATAATAATGATGTCACAAAATATCATATTATGAATATACCATAATTTACTTAATTATTCTCTACTTTTGAATATTTATGCTGTTTTTCATTTTCAACATCAAAGAGAGATTAACACATGTTGATGCATAGATGTCTTAGCTCGGACTACTATAACAAAATAGTATAAACTGGGTGGTTTATACATGACAGAAATGTATTTCTCACAGTTCTGGAGTCTGGAAGACCAATATCAGGGTGCCAGTATGATCACATAGTTGGGTTCTGGTCAGAGTCCTCTTATAGTTGTACACTGCTAACTGATTATATCCGTATATGGAGAACAGAGAGGGGAAGCAAGCTCTCTCATGACTCTTACAAGGGCACTAATCCCATTCATGAGGGATCTACCCTCATGACCTCATCTAATCCTAATTACCTCCCAAAGGCCACAACTCCTAATACCATCACGTGGGAGGAGGAGTATGGTCTCAAAGTATGAATTTTTTTTTGCTGGGGGGGGAAACAAACATTCCATCTATAGCAATAAATAATTATTTCTTTCAGATACATTTTTAGACAGAGAATTTTGTGACCAAAGAGTTTGAGCATGATCTCTGATAAGTCACTTGACACCTCAGTTAAGGAAGCACTCTATGAAGACTCCCTCCCCGCCAATAATCACACACTTGCATAATCCCCGGTTCCGAAATTCAGAGGGAACCCGTGACTTGTTCTAGTCAATAAAGTTTGACAAAGGTGATGTGTAATCAGACCCTTGATGAGGTTACATTAAATGGCAAAGATTTTTTTTTTCCAAATGCAATTCATGTCCCAAATCCACTGTTTTTGAGCTAATCTAAAGAAAAATTCTCCTAGGTGGGTTTGACTTAAAACCTCTTAAAAGAGGATCTTAGGCTCCCTCTGTGTTCAGAGATGATTTCCTGCCCGCCTTGATTAAGGAAGTTACCATGAGCTCAACTGCTATGAGTAAATGACTTGGAGGAGCTTGGTAGCACGTTTTTCTCCACTCATGCCTCCGGGTTAGAGCATAAGTCAATCAACACCTTGAGTGTAGACTTGTAAGACCCTGAACAGAGGACCCACCTAAACTATGCTGGGTTCCTGACCCATGGAAACTGAAATAAATGTATCTTAAGCCACTAAGTTTGTGGAGCCAATGGTATAAATTTCAGCCAGTCTGAAGGCCTGAGAACTAGGGGATCTGATAGTGTAAGTCCTGGTCTGAGTGCAGGAGAAGACCAATGTCCCAGCTCAACAGTAAGAAAGAGAGTGAATTCTTCCTTCTTCCACCTTTTTGTTCTATTCAGGACCTCAGCAGTTTGGATTATGCCCACTCTACCCATGTTGGGAAGGGCAATCTGCTTTACTCAGGCTACTTATTCAAATGCTAATCTCCTCGTTAAACGTCACACACCCAGAAATAATGTTTAGTCAAATATCTGGGTACCCTGTGTTCTGGTCAAGTTGACACGTAAAATTAACCGTCACAGTACAGATCGAAAAATGGAGCAAGACAGGAACCCAAGAGGCAAAATGTTCTTCAGAAGAAGGCAAGGAGTCAAAGGGAGAAAAATAAACTTGGTGATAGTAAAAAGATATTAAGTAGAAATTTTTTCAAAAGAGGTACTTTAGAGTCCATGTTGCAAACTACCACCAATAAAATCTTAGTTCAAATTACACTATTCACCCATTATTTTAAAATAATTGTAACCTTTGGACTAAATCTAAGAGGTATAGAGGCTTTGTTCAAATCTGGCATGGGATTACTCAGAGACAACTGATAACTGGATTACACAAACTATATTATATTAATCATCTTCATAACTCCATGAGGTAGATTCTTGTTCTGGCTGGTTCTGTGTCAGTTTGGTTAAGTTGGAGTTCAGGTTCCTTGAATCTCTTTCCTGGTATAGTTTTAGTTAGAGTTTGCTGTAGTAGGAACTTGGGTGAGATTTGGAGGATGGAAGTGTAGGAAGCAGCCGTCACTCATAGATTTTTGTCATGGTCAGATATTGTTTTGGTCAGAAAGAAAAGTGACCAGTGGATTCCAATTTGTTGCGCCTTTTACCTGCATCAAGCTTATCTTCTGGACAGATAGCCCTGCTGGGCAACAGTGGCACCAGATTCAGACCAGTTACTTGACTAGGCAAGACCTGCTAGATAAAGATTATGGCTTCTCATAGACCTCTTCAGAAGCTCCCTCTTCATACTCCTACTTTGGTGGTTGAACAGGCTTGGCCTCTTGAATCTTCCAGCAATCTCTGATATGTACACAGTGCCAGTGCTTCAGACTAATTAATACTGACTTTCTCTGATGCTGTAACTTCCCCTTACAAATATTTATTTACCCAGCCTGCCCACACCCCAGCCCCAAGATTGTGTAAAGGATTTATTCCTATGAGGCTCATAGTAGCTCTGTTTTCATGACTGAACACTGACTGATAAACACAATTATATTACTATTATTTAAAAATTTTTATTTTATATTAGAGTACAGTTGATTTATAATGTGTTAGTTTCAGGTATACAGCAAAGTGATTTACATATATTTATATATATATATATATATATATATATATTTTTTTTCAGATTTTTTTTCTCATATAGGTTACTTCAGACTGTTGAGAAGAGTTCCCTGTGCTATATAGTAGGTCCTTGTTGATTGTCTGTTTTATATATAATAGTGTATATATGTTAATCCCAACCTCCTAATTTATCCCTCCCTCCACCTTTTCCCTTTGGTAACCATAAGTTTGTTTTCTAAGACTGTGAGTTTGTTTCTGTTCTGTAAATAAGTTCATTTGTATCATTTTTTTAGGTTCCACATATAAGTGATATCATATGATATTTGTCTTTTTCTGTCTGGCTTACTTCACTCAGTATGATAATCTCTAAATCTCTCCATGTTGCTACAAATGGCATTATTTCATTCTTTTTTTACCGCTGAGTAATATTCCATTGTATACATGTACCACACCTTCTTTGTCCATTCATCTGTTGATGGACATTTAGGTTGATTCTATGTGTTGGCTATTGTAAGTAGTGCTTCAATGAACATTGGGGTGCATGTATCTTTTCAAAGCATGGTTTTCTCCAGATATATGCCCACGAGTGGAATTGTAGGATCATATGGTAGCTCTATTTTTAGTTTTTCAAGGAACATCCATACTGTCCTCCACAGTGGCTGTACCAATTTATATTCTCACCAACAGTGTAGGAGGGTTCTGTTTTCTCCACACCCTCTCCAGCATTTGTTGTTTGCAGACTTTTTGATGATGGCCATTCTGACTGGTATGAGATGATACCTCATTGCAGTTTTGATTTGCATTTCTCTAATAATGAGCGATGTTGAGCATCTTTTCATATGCTTTTTGGCCCTCTGTATGTCTTCTGTGGAGAAATGTCTATTTAGATCTTCTGCCCATTCTTTGATTGGGTTGCTTGTTTTTTTTGGTATTGAGCTGCATGAGCTGTTTGTATATTTTGGAGATTAATCCCTTGTTAGTTGCATCATTTGCAAATATATTTCCCGTTCTGTGGGTTGTCTTTTCATTTTGTTTATGGTTTCTTTTGCTGTGCAAAAGCTTTTAAGTTTAATTAGGTACCATTTGTTTATTTTTGCTTTTATTTTCTTTACCCTAGGAGGTGGATCCAAAAAGATATTGCTGCAATTTATGTCAAAGAATGTTCTGCCTATGTTTTCCTCTAAGAGTTTTACAGTATCCATTCTTATATTTAGGTCTTTAATCCATTTTGAGTTTATTTTTGTGTATGGTGTTAGAGAATTGTAATTTTATTCTTTTACATGTAGCTGTCCGGGTTTCCCAGCACCATATATTGAAGAGACTGTCTTTTCTCCATTGTATGTTCTTGCCTCCTTTGTCATAGATGAATTGACCATAGGTGCATGAGTTTATTTCTGGGCTTTCTATAAAACATGGTAGATCTATTAGTTTGTCTTTCTGCCAGTACTATACTGTCTTGATTACTGTAGCTTTATAGTATATCCTGAAGTCAGGGAGCCTGATTCCTCTAGCTCCATTTTCTTTCTCAAGATTGCTTTGGCTCTTTGGGGTCTTTTGTGTTTTCATACAAATTTTAAGATTTTTTGTTCTAGATCTGCAAAAAATGCCATTGGTAATTTGACAGGGATTGCATTGAATCTGTAGGTTATCTTAGGTAGTATAATCATTTTGACAATATTGATTCTTCCAATCCAAAAACATGGTATATCTTTCCATCTGTTTGTGTCATCTTCAGTTTCTTTCATCAGCGTCTTATAGTTTTCAGAGTACAGGTCTTCTGCCTCCTTAGGTAGGTTTATGCCTAGATATTTTATTCTTTTTGATGTGATGGTAGGCAGCATTGTTTCCTTTATTTCTCTTTCTGATCTTTTGTTGTTAGTGTATAGAAATGCAACAGATTTCTGTGTATTAATTGTATATCCTGTAACTTCACCAAATTCATTGATGAGCTTCCAGATGTTTATTTACCCCACCTGCCCGCACCCCAGCCCCAAGACTGTGTAAGGATTTATTCCTATAAGGCTCATAATACCTCTGTTTTCTTGACTGAACATTGAATGATAGACACACTTATATTATTGTTATTTTTTTTTTTATTCTGAGGCTCAAAGAGGTTGGCTGATTTGCCCAGTTTTACAACTTATGAGTGGCAGAACTAGGATTTAACTTAGGTTGGTCTGACTATAAAGCAAGGATCCTGAATTCAAATGGCCTCAGAGGACAGGTAAGAGGATGACACAAGCTTAGAGTAAGAAATATTTCTGAGAAAGAAACCATTGGGATCTTCTAGTACATAGCTCTCTAGAGCATGTACTAAGGTTTCACTGAAAAACAAAGACTTAAATTGTCAATCTAAAACTCTTGCTTTCAATTTAGGTCAATGCGTTCAGCCTTTCCCTAATAAAAAATAGGTGAATATAAGTTACACTTGAATTACTAAGAGACCCCTGGAGACAATTTTTGCACTAAAGGAGACTGCTCAAAAATTAAAACCAAACCTTCATCCTTTATTGATTATCCTGGTGTATATAGATCTGAATCTGTGTTCAGTTCTAGATAATTATTACCATGTAGAATTTCTGGCTTAGTGTGATCTGATTTTCTGATATTTCAAAAGGTGCCGACAGTTCGAATTTTCAAATAAATTTTCCACATTAAATTTTTAGGTCACTCATAATAGGGAACATGCTACACTGTAATGTCCCTATTACTCCTAACACTGTTTAGTATATGCTTGTAGCTGAGCATTTTTAAGTCTCAAGAAATATGGTGACTTGTTATGTGTTAACTAGGTCATAAGTATGTTTTGATAAAATATTCTTGTATTTGAAAGCTGAAGGATGTAAACTTGCTGAATCATCTGTACTGGGGTTTTCTAGATGTTAATTAGGTAACTTATGGGGCAGTGAAGGAGAAATGGAACAAAAGTTCTCCATACCATCCAATCCATTATGCATTGCCATTATCATACTAACGTGTCTTAATTTATCCTCACAATTAGTACCAAGTGTACATTATTCATGGATTCATTATGGTATTTTTATTCTTCTTATAATCACACTTTGAGAAATATATATTAATCAATTTGTGTTGTAATTCCTACTCAAATAATCATCAAAACACCATGAAAACCTGTGTGATGGAGCTAACATTTTTTTCTTCCACTTTCAATGAGATAATTAACATTGGCCAGTGATTACTAAAGTTGTCAATATATTTTTTTAAAATAGCCTTGATGGAGATACAGACTTGCTTTAGAAATATTTTTCATCAAATGTTTTCTTTACAAATGCTAATGTGAAAATGACTGAAAGCAGCCAATTGGTACTCACTTACCAATTTCTCTTTTGCTTACTTTGCTAAAAGTTAAAATTTCATCCTATTCTATATTTTGAGAATGACCAATATGAAGTCTGTGTTATGTTCAGTGTTGCAGCTATCTATATCCCTCAGGAGGTATTTGAATGAAATAGATGAGTATGGTTGGAAGTGGTTTGTAAATAATTTTCAGAATAGATAGCATTTTTTTCTACATATAATTTTATACCTCTTATGTCACAAGATTGCAAAATCAAAAGGAAGAATTTTTTGTTTGTTTGATTCTAAAGTTAACTTTTAAAATTTAATATTTGAACTTTTGTCATCAAAATTTTATATCCAGACTTCAGTTTTCAGCTCTGACATGTAAGGAGCTTGGGAATTGTCACTCCTGTCCTTACAGCAAGAAAAAGTTGAACAAACAAAAATCAGTGACTTTTCTTGGACCCACAAGAAGACTGAGTTTTCAGGGCAAACCATCAACCTGAAATCTGAAGAGACAGGCAGATCACAGAGAATCCAAGCTGAGATCACCTTACCTGGAGCAGAAGACCCTGGAGCCATAAATTGATAGGGACACTTAAATGACAATTTTGACTAATTTTTAGAGGCTAACTTGGTGTTAGCATGACAGTGGAAGACTCCTGGGAGCCCCAGTTGTGGAGCCACACTTTTGGAGCTTTACCAGGTTCCCATAGTGATAATCTGAGGAAGAACCCCTCCAGTCTCTGGCAGGGACAGGGAAAGAGTACTCATCACGATTACTTTCCATAATAAAGAACCTTCTCCATAATAAAGCCTTAGTTTACAGGAGGAAAGAATTTACCACAGCCCTGTTGAAGGAAAACAACCTCCAGTGTATAACTCTATATCCAGAGAAATTTAGTGAGGGTGAAATAAAGGATTTCTCAGACAAACAAAAGCTGAGGTAGCTTATCACCAGCAGACCTGCCCTGAAAGAAATGTTAGAACATGTTCTGTTTCCGTCAGAAGGGAAATGATGTGTTAGAAACACGGGCCTACAGAAAGAAAGGAAAAGCACCAGAGAAGAAATAAGTTAAGAAGAAATAATTTATTTTTCTCATTCTTAACTGATCTAAAAGATAATTGTTCAAAGCAATAATAGCAACAATGTATTGGGTGATTATAGCATATGGATGAGTGAAATAAATGATAGTAATGTCATAAAGGACAGGAGGGAGGATGAGTATACTCGGTTAGAAAGAACCTGCACTCATATGAAGTGGAATAGTGTTATTTGAAGGTGGACTTAGATAAGTTAAAAATGTATATCGCACACTCTGGAACAACCACTAAAAGTTTTTTTTTTTTAATAAAGAAATATAATTGATCCACTAAGGAAGAAATGAAATAAAATCACATAAAATGCTCGTTTAAGACCAGAGAAGGCAGGCAAAGAAGACTCTGATAATGACTAGACTACACTTAAAACATGGTTTATATTAATCCAAGTATATCAGTAATCACTTTAAATGTGATTAGTCTAAATACGCCAATTAAAAGGTAGGGATTGTCAGAGTAGATTAAAAAAATAATGCCCAACTATATGTTGTTGACAAGAAACCCGATTTAAATATGAAGACTTTAATCATTTAAAAGCAATGGGATGGAGAAAGATGTACCATGCTAACACTAATCAAAGCAAAGCTGGAGTAGCTATATTAGTTTTAGACAAAACAGACTTCAGAACAACAAAAATTGTCAAGGATAAAGAGGGTACTACATAATGAGAATGGGATCAATTCTTCAGGAAGACTTAACAATCCTAAACATGTATGCACCTGATAACAAAGAATCAAAATATGTGAGGCAAAAACCTGTTAGAACTGAAAGGAGAACTAGATAAATTCACTTTTATAATTGGTGATTTCAACACCCCTTGATAGTAATTCATAGGTCAAGCAGGCAGAAGAATCAATAAGGATGTGGTCGACCTGAACAACTTTATCAATCAACTTGATATAATTGATATTTATAGAATACTCCATACAACAACATCAGAATGTATATTCTTCTCAGGCTCAGATGGAATATTCACCAAGATAGATCACATTCTGGACCATAAAACACATTCTATAAATTTTAAAGAACAGAAATTATACATGGTATGTTCTCCGACCACAATGGAATTAAAATAGAAATCAAAAACAGAAAGATAGTACACTTATGTATCCAAATTTGAGTTTCTAATACAAGCTCCAATGAAAGGAAATAAGGCTTCTCAGGGAAATGACTGACTCTAGGACTGAGACAGAGAATATTCAAGATAAAACTGGAGCATCTTGCAGTGATAGAAAGTAAGGAAGAGCTAAAATAACACTTCCACCACAATGATGGGGTATGTCAAAGGGATACAGGAGCCAACTGAAAGAGCTCCTAATGGCCAAAGCAGGAACTATTTGATAAAATAAGCAAAAGAGTACTGGATTATAACCCAAAGTATTAAATAAATATCCATGAGGCCATAGTGACAAAAATAATTGAAAAACTAAATAATGGAAAATAGACAAATCTTCCTTGTAAATAATTCCAAATAATTTATGTAGCTACTTCACCCTTAAGTCTAACTGGTAGTTTCACTTAAGAATTGCACTTAAACTCCTGGTTTTTAGTACAAGTTTCACTTTCCTACTTTCCTCTGCCTGGAATCCTTTAGTCTGGACTCTGTCTCTATCCAAAATATACATCTCTGCTTTCATCAGAGGCTGACAGACAGGGAAGTTGCCTGTCACAGTAAGCTGGTATTGAGAATTTGGGGGTCGGACTGCTCCTTATATAGACCCTAAAAAGAAAAATAAAGAAAACTTCCTTATTTTCAGCTCCAGTGTCAACACTGCCTTGAGCTCATAGGGCCTACACTCCTGAATCGATCTAGAGTTCTGTGGTGACAAATTGGTTTTCTCCTCATAGCCATTGGATATGATTTTCCTCCTTTCTAGTCATACTTCCTTCCTTCTAGACATAGTCCTTATGTATTGTGATTCAGGGTCCCAGATGCCTCCTTTTTTTACCAATGATAGAGTTTATGTTTCTGTGTTTTATTCTTTTTGTTTTAGAGGTGATTTTTGAGAAAAGGGTACAGAAATATCTTCACTTTGTCATCTTCACACTAGGAAGTTGCCTTCTTAAGGGTCATTGTTATTTGATGACTAATCTCTTTTGACAATGCTATAAGAGGAAGCTGACTAGCCTGATAACATTCTATCACAACATTCATCAATAATGAAAATGGCCTTTCCAGCAAAGACAATCATTTCATGACATTTTCAAAGCATTTACATATCCTTAAGGAAAATATGAAATATTTTACACCTTTCAAATTCTCCTGTCCAGGGAACACACCATGTTATTTTTTTAAAATCCCCTAAGTGTCCGTATAGAGCATGGTTCTCCTCTAAAATAAATAGATCTCCATATAAGTTAAAGGGAAATGTGGACCTAGAGTTAGGCGATAATATAGTTTAAAATTAAGTCAACAACTGGTCAAAATTTACTCCAGTGTACATGAGAGAGAGTGAATCATAGAGATTGCCATCTAAACGTTACAAAATCTATGCTTTTCTTAATTAATTTGAAAAAGAACTGAATTAGATAAAAGGTATTCAAATACACTTGAGTATACATAATCATTATTAATAATATTCCTGCCATGTTATTATATGTGAATTATTATTCTTATTAAAATAAAGGAGAGAGTCTTTCTTTCTTCCCTTTGTCTTTCCTGCCTATTTTCATTCATCATGTATTTATTGCCTGTTATTTTCCAGGCACTTTACTATGTTCTGGTAATCCATCAGTGAACAAAGTAGATGAAAACATTTGCCTTCATAGTACCTACGTTCAAGTGGAATAATAGTTTTTAACTCATGTGGTGTTTACTGTGAGCCAGGTATGGTTCACTGTTCTTCATGCACACTAACTCAACTGGCCAAAACCTGATAGGAACTATTAATGTTTCACAGATAAGGAAACCATGGCCCAGAGAAATTAAGTAACTTGGCTAAGTTACACAGCTAGTAACTCATAGCACTGAGACTGGAACCCAGGCCATCTGGTAGTCAGAGGCATTAACCTTAACTATTAGACATATATATGGTATGAGTGCTGGTCTAATTTACATACTAGAATTAGTCGGTTATCAGTTGGAGCTGTACTCATCTTCATTTTCCCCTTCCATATTTCAACAATAATATATGATCCTGCAAAAAAACTAGAAAAACATAGAAAAGTCATAAGAAGAATAAAATAATCTGGATTCTATGACCTGAAGACAGTTAACATATATGTAGATGTATATATATGTGTGCATATATAGGTATTGCATATGTGTTACTCAGTATGTAAGGTTTTGGAATCCTCATTTTCACTTATATCATTATTTTAAGCGGCCAGTAATCTGTTATATGAATATATGTTTAGCTCTTAACACATAAAAGAATGTGTTTAATGAAAATTGAAGTACCATAAATTCTTTAGCTGTATCTCTGTTGTTGGATTTTTTTTCTATCATAAAACTGGAGAGAAAACCTCTGCTCTTCCACTGTTAGGGTAAATTCTTAGAAGTAGACTTTTTTGGAGAAAGAGTAAGCAGAGAACTTTTTAAAGATTTTGATCCATATTTCCAAATTTACCCACAGTAAAGTTTGTTTACCAATGATATATATGTGTTCTTATATTCTCACAGTCTGTTAATCCCAGACATTAGTGTTCTTTTTAATCTTTGCCAATCTGAGAGAAAACATAGTACATTGGATTTTTTTTAATAACCAAATATTAACATTTATTGTGGCTTTGCTTTGATAGACTTATTTTTCATTTATTACACTGATTTCAGTTTTATATTTTGAGAATTTGTAAATTTTTGCTTGCTTTCTGTTATTACTGGAATTTCTTTTCACCTAAATAAGCTTACTATAATTTCTTTTTAAATGGATATATAAAAGTTTATAAGGAAGATTTTTTTTGATGTCTTTCTGTGACCAAAATGCAATACATTTTATCAATGTTAGTCACCTTACTAGAACATTTCCTTGTCATATTTGTTTACCTTACCACTGATTGGCGAATGAGATTCAAAGATACCAGATTCATTATTCTATAAATGATAGACTTGCCTTGTGTAAACTTATTCTTTTTACCTAATTGGAGAACATTTGAAATAAAGAAAGCTTTCATTATAAATTAACTACTTAAGAGTGATAATGATTAATGAACCTCTGCCAAATATGTTAATAAAATAATTGTGGTTTTTTTTTCAGTCCTGGTTGTATCCATTGTGTCAAAATAGGAACAAAATGCTCCCAATGTCCCTAATGAAATTAATAGCTACATAAAATTTCATTTCATTCCAAAATACATTTCTAAATAGCTTGTGGATTGTTTAAAAACATGTAGACGTTATACGGGCTTCCTTGGTGGTGCAGTGGTTGAGAGTACGCCTGCCGATGCAGGGGACACGGGTTCGTGCCCCGGTCCGGGAGGATCCCACATGCCGCAGAGCGGCTGGGCCCATGAGCCATGGCCGCTGAGCCTGCGCGTCCGGAGCCTGTGCTCCACAACGGGAGAGTCCACAACAGTGAGAGGTACGCATACCGCAAAAAACAAAAACATGTATCATTATGATAGACTCTCAAAAAATGTAATAACAGTAGTAAGTAAATTTAAAATATGCCCTTTTTTCCAACAAAAACAAACAAACAAAATTAACAGGTTATCCTAAGTTTCTAGAAACAGTTATCTTACTGGATATGGCACCTCTATCTGCTGTCTGGTAGGTTTTTATTTTTACTAAACAAGCCTAAACTCTCTGCCTCTGCCTTAGTATCTAAGAGAGAAAGAAAGCAAAGTGAAGTAAAGCAAAGCCACATACCCACAGTTATCTGAAAGCCCACACTCTCACCCACTGCCTTTTTCCCCATTAGAACTGTGGTGGCCCTTAGCAGGTACCATTTCAACTTGAGTCCTGCCTGCCCCTGTTAGACTCTCAATACCCTTTCACCTTTTGTGACCATAACTCTGGCTGATGTACAGTTTTCAAGATAAATAGTAGCCATTGTGGGACCAAGTCATCCCCCACGTCTATCCAATATGAAGTCATCTGTTGGACTTATATCAGCTCTTCAGCCAAAGACCTGACCTCACCTGCCCTGCCCTGGCTGCCTTTCAGTTAGTATCCATGAAGCTTCCTGGACAGCCACGTCTTATTAAGGGGAAAGCACTTTAAAAAACAAAAAAAAAAAAGCCAGTCTTTCCTCAATCAGTTGTATATCTTTATTTTTCTTTCTTTTGTGGTACGCGGGCCTCTCACTGTTGTGGCCTCTCCCCTTGCGGAGCACAGGCTCCGGACGCGCAGGCTTAGTGGCCATGGCTCACAGGCCCAGCCACTCTGCGGCATGTAGGATCCTCCCGGACCGGGGCACGAACACGTGTCCCCTGCATCGGCAGGCAGACTCTCAACCACTGCGCCACCAGGGAAGCCCAGTTGTATGTCTTTAACAAACAACTTAAACAAAAAATTTCTTCTTCGAGACATTTCTTTTTTCTCCTAAAGTGAGTAAAATTTGTGATAAGGAAGAGAATAAGTAGCACATGGAAAAGTCTGTTGATGTCGCTTAGAATCACAGAAGAACAATAAAATCTTTACCTTTGTGATGGCTAACTTGCTTCTTCATGGTTTGACATGACTCCACAATTAAGCCGTAACTTGTCAGCCTGCATTTTCATGTGGTCTTTGATTTTAACAGCTGCATGCTATTGTGCACTAAAAGACTAGTTTACACCCTTGGCCAAATGAAAACTAAGGATAGGAAGAGTTATTTAAAGCTAGTATTTATTTGGTTATTGGAGATTATTACCATTTAAAAATACATAGAGGGGTATGTTTGAATCTAGTCATGTAGAAACAAAATAATATCATTAATGGGATAGCTGAATATTGCAATGATATTTGTAATACTGTTATGGCTGTTTGCTAGGGGAAAAAAATCCCTGCCCTATTGGATTCAATTGGACAGAATTATCATGTCTCATAAAACTGTCAAGTTAATCTGAATCATAGATGTTTGACAGGGAAATAAAGTTAAAAATCATTGCTCCAAAAATTGGGGATTATAGATCCCTTACAGAACTATACGTGTTCAATTTATAGTGATAATCCTTCAATTTAGATGAGCAGCATTATCTGCTTGATAATATTTTTTAATATCAAAGGCAGGATTTTATCTTCCACGTCAAAAATACTTGGAAAAATTATTACTTGTGGACCCTATGCACACTGTAAAAGTAAAAGTAATGCTCTAACAGAATTTTTTTTCTTAGAGATATGAAAGTGGAATTAGAAACTCTGCATTTATAGGTTAAAAATAATCTCTTGAAGCTTATTTTCAATCAAATTTTATAACATTCCAACCACTTTGTCTCTCTTAAGGGAATTCATCACTATGGTTATTTTTCCTCTAAACCTGTCCTTTTAAATCTCTAAAAAGTGGAAGAACAATTTACTACCTTAAGAATGTTTACTGAAGGTGTTTTAGGAAATCGTGACCTTTTAAGTGTGAAGCTTTCATATGCAGGTCTTGTGACTATTTCATTTCATGACATAACAAGAAAAAATATAAAGAAAAGTAATGAGCAAACATAATCAAGTATGCTACACCGTTATTTTAATCAGATTTGCTAATAGCTTTCAAGCTTACATTTTGATGATAACATTAAATTGTTTTATATAACGTAATATGAAACATCCAATATGAGTTCTTGTTTCAGTGAGGATTAGAAATTGCGGAGACTTTTTTCTTTTTTTCTTTCTTTTTAATAAACAAGACTGTTAATTTTTATTTATTCAGCTTAAGGCTGGAACTTTCTTGAAGGAAGAAAGGGAGGGAGGAAGGGAGGGTGGAAGGAAGATCTTGATTCATGTGTTTAGCCAACTTTTATTGCAGGGTTCTGTGTGCCATATTTTGTGTTTGAAATCATTCCATTTGGGTAAGGTCCTGTAACTAATAATAGGTGGGGGTAAGATCCAAAGCACATTCTCTTTACACTACCACCTTGCTTAACAGGTAGCATTAAAAGTTGTACAGAAATCAAATGTCAACAACAAGGAATGGTCAGTGAGAACTAAAAAAATATTGGGGTCACAAAGACAAATTGACTGTACTCATTGAACAGTGCCATGGGAAATGGGCAGGATTATGCACTTATTCTACATCTCTTTTTATTTTTTATTTTTTGTGGTACGCGGGCCTCTCACTGCTGTGGCCTCTCCCGTTGCGGAGCACAGGCTCCGGACGCTCAGGCTCAGCGGCCATGGCTCATGGGCCCAGCCGCTCTGTGGCATCTGGGATCTTCCCGGATCGGGGCAGAATCCCACGTCCCCTGCATCGGCAGGTGGACTCTCAACCACTGCGCCACCAGGGAAGCCCTCTTTTTATTATTTTTTTTTAAGAACTGAGTAAATGTTTAATCAGAACACTGTATAGTAAAAACACAAAAACCGAAAAAACAATATTTGTACTTGCCTTTAGCAATGACTGCAAATATCCATTAATATATTAATGAAAGATATTATGTTCTTTAATAGAAAAGTTATCATGTTAATATTTTTATTGAGTTACTTCAAGGGAAAGCATCAAGCACATGATCTCTGAAATTGACAAATTCCAAATGTTTGAAGGCATAATTTAAATAATCCATGAGGCAACTTTTAAAGATTTTATTTTATTGTGGTAAGAATACCTAAAATGAGGTTCGTCCTCCTAAGACATTTTTAGGTATACAGTACAGTATCCTTAACCATAGGCATGGTGTACAGCAGATCTTTAGAACTTACTCATCTTGCATAACTGAGACTTCATACCTTTGATTAGCAACTCCTCATTTTCCACTTCCCCCAGCCCTAGGCATCTACCATTCTATTCTCTGATTCTATGAGTCTGACTATTTTAAGTAACTCATGTAAGTGAAATCATGTAGTATTTGCCCTTCTGTGACTGGCTTATTTCACTTACGATAATGACTTCAAGGTTAATTCATGTTGTTGCATGTTTAATAATTTCCTTCTTTTTTAATAATGAATAATTTACACTGTAAATATAATATTTTCTTTATCCATTCATTTGTGGATGAACATTTATATTGTTTCCATGTCTTGGCTATTGTGAATAGTGCTGCAGTGAACACAGGAGTACAGATATCTTTTTGAGATCCTGATTTCAGTTATTTTGTGTATATGTCCAGAAGTGTGATTGCAGAATCATGTTAATTTTTGAGGAACCTCCACACTGCTTAATGTAGCAGCTGCACCATTTTTACATTCCTAGCAACAGTGTTACAAGGGTTCCAATTTCTCTACATCCTCACTAACACTATTGACTTTTTTTTTATAGTAGCCGTCCTAACACCTGTGTGATTATACCTCATTATGGTTTTGATATGCATTTTTCTGATAATTAGTGACATAAAGCATGTTTTCATATACCAGTTGTCCATTTGTATGTCTTCATTGGAGAAATGACTATTCAAGTCTTTAGTTCATTTCTTTATTAAAATTTTTTTCCATGGAAAGGCATTTTATTTTCAATATAACAGTGTGTACATGTCAATCCTAAACTCCCAATTTATCCCTCCCCCAACCCTTCCTCCTAGTAACCATAATTTTGTTCTCTAACAAAATTATGTGAGTCTGTTTTGGTTTTATAAACAAGTTCATTCGTATCATTTTTTTAAGATTCCACATATAAGTGATATCATATGATGTTTGTCTTTCTCTGTCTGACTTACTTCACTTAGTGTGAAAATCTCCAGGTCCAGCCATGTTGCTGCAAATGGCATTATTTCATTCCTTTTTACCACTGAGTAATATTCCATTGTATATACGTACCACATCTTCTTTGTCCATTCATCTGTTGATGGACATTTAGGTTGCTTCCATGTCTTGGTTATTGAAAACAGTAGTGCAATGAACATTGGCCTGCATGTATCCTTTGAACAATGTTTTTCTTCCAGATACATGCACAAGAGTGGGATTGTTGGATCATATGGTAGCTCTATTTTTAGTTTTTTAAGGAAAAACCATACTTTCTCCATAGTGGCTATACCAATTTACATTTCCACCAACAGTGTAGGAAGGTTCCCTCTTCTCCACACCCTCTGCAGAATTCATTTTTTGCAGATTTTTTGATGATGGCCCTTCTGACAGGTGTGAGGTGATATCTCATTGTAGTTTTGATTTTCATTTCTCTAATAATTAACGATGTTGAGCATCTTTTCATGTGCCTCTTGGCCATCTGTATGTCTTCTTTGGAGAAATGTCTCTTTAAGTCTTCTGCTTATTTTTTGATTGGGTTTTTTTTTCATATTGAGCTGCATGAGCTGTTTGTAAATGTTATTTTTGTTATTGTTTTGTTTTTGTTTTGCTAGAAAGTAGTAGTGGTTCTATATATTTTTTGGATATTAGCCCTTTACCATATATATATGGTTTGAAAATATTTTCTCTCATTCTTTTACTCTCTGGTTTTCTTTGCCATCACAGAAGAATTTTACTTTGATTTAGTCCTACTTGCCTAGCTTTGCTTTCTTTACCTATGCTTTTGGTGTCATATCCATGAAATTATTGCCAATACCAATGTCATGAAGATTCATTTCTATGCTTTCTTCTAGGAGTTCTACAGTTTGGGTCTTAAATTTAAGTATTAGATCTGTTTTTTTTTTTTTTTTTTTTTTTTTGTGATACTCGGACCTCTCACTATTGTGGCCTCTCCCATTGCGGAGCATAGGCTCCATACGCGCAGGTTCAGCGGCCATGGCTCATGGGCCCCGCCACTCCGCAGCATGTGGGATCTTCCTGGACTGGGGCATGAACCTGCGTCCCTCGCATCGGCAGGCGGACTCTCAACCACTGTGCCACCAGGGAAGCCCAGATCTGTTTTGTGTTGAATTTTGTGTATGATGTAATTTAAAGGTCCAATTACATTCTTTGGCGTGTAGATATCCAATTTTCTCAAGATCATTTGTTGAAGCGACTGTCACTTCTCCAGTGTGTATTCTTGGCACACTTGTTAAAGATCAGCTGACTGTACACATGCGGGCTTGGTTCTGAGCTCTCTGTTCTGTTTTATTGGTCTATATGTCTGTTTTTATGACAGTGCCATACTGTTTTGATTACTGTACTTTTGTAAAATATTTTGCAATCAGGAAATGTGAGACCTCCAGCTTTTTTCTTCTTTCTCAAGATTGTTTTGACTATTCAGGGTCTTATGTGGTTCCATGCAAATTTTATTTTTATTTTTCCTTTTTATGTATTTTAATTGTAAAATATGTACTAAAAATTCAGTAACGTATTTAGATATTATATCTTTTAAAAAGTATAAAAAGATCACCAAACATTATTTTAGAAACTATTCTTTATAAAGTAATATAAACTTTCATGCATTTATCCTTTTGTGGTCTTGATGACTGACTGCTCTTAACGATGTTGTTTCATTTGAATCATACAACCATGTTTGATGGAACTAACAGGTATCATTATACCTATTTTTTAGATTGTAAATCTGACTCAGAAAGTTAAAAAATATTTTCAATATCACACAGCTAGCAATTGAAGGATACAGGGTTTGAAACAGGTTTATTGACTCTTAGATAGAGATCTTTTCAAAAAAATTTCCACGGACACTTCACTGTGTATTTATTTTGAGAGCACTGATAAACTTTGTTATGTAAGGATCATATCTGTGATGCCATAGATTTTGATCTGTAATAAGCTATCTTAGGAAGTTCAATTCAATATTATTTATAGATTGCTTGCTATGTGCCTGGCATTTTGCTGTTCCTGGATAAACACTTGCAGATGAAATATTAGTCCTGATCCCAGGAAGCATTCAGTAGTAGAGACAGATAAATACATGATGTAGTAGGGTGTAGAGAGATAGCCAGTAATTAAGGAGTATACAAGAAACCCAGAAGTGGGAGGAGTCTTCAACTCTTTGGATTGAGCCAGCTTCATGGAGGATAGAACATCTGAACTGGAATTTGAAGGACCTCATTTCCCATTATGCATAATATGAAAACAGCAAGTTGTCCAGTTTGGTGAAATGAAAACCAAGTGAAATTCAGCTAGCAAAACTTTTTCCCCCTGATTTCCATTCCAAATAGTTCCTTCTTTTATATTCACTATATTTGTTTGTAATAAAACTGGTCACCCATTATCTAAAAGAGAAACCAGCCCTACTGATTCCCTTTCTGACATATTCTTATGTTAGAACACTTTGTTCTTTCCTGTGGCCATATCATCTCGCAGTCAAACCGTTGAAAAGGTCTTTTAGCTGGTCTCCTATGTACTACCACCAGAATAATCTTTCTAAACTACAAATCTGGTTTGTCAGTATGTGGCCAGAAACACTTCTGTGATTTCCAGAACGTCCTAGATAAATGCCAAGTTGATTTTTATAATAAATCAATAAATTGTTCCTAATATTTAGATTTAGAAATGCATTTAGTTACTTGGGAGTAGCAGGTGAGACACAGGTTTGTGGGAGTACACTAGAATTTAAATTATTAGAGAGAGGACCTTGTCAGCCTTGTTCAGCCCCCATCCCTACCACCTAGCATGGGCAAGGCACTGGAAATTATTTATTGAATATGTCAGTGTACTTGTACAGATATTATAATTTATATGCTGGTACTTATAAATCATGCATAATAATTTAAATCTCCTGTTTATTGAGTGCAAGTTATCATGCTAGTTGCTTTACATTAGCGTTTTCATTATCTTTATTTACATTGTCTTTAATCTATATATTTATATTATCCTTAATCTGTAGAATGTTGTCAGAGGACATTTTGGGTCTCTATTTTATAAGTGTGATAACTGAGACTTAGAAAGGTTAGAAAACTTGCCCAGTGTCATGTAGCTGCTGAGTGGCAGAACTGAGATTCGAAACAAGGTCTGCTTGGCTCTTAAATCTGTGTTCTTTTCTTTAAAACAATCTGTATCCTTTTTTATCTCTTGTGTGTCCCATCCGTCTACCCTTATTTATTAAGGTAACAAAAGGTCTTATTTATAAAATTTATCACCCTTGTGTTAGAGGAAGTTTTCTGTGTACATGTTACCCTCCCCTCCCCTACTTCCCACCCTAAATATATTGGCGCTATTTTAAATAACTGAAAAGATTTTCAAAGGCTTTAGGAAGAAGTGGTTGATTTGAAGACAGTTGCTCTGCCTGTACATCACTATTTTAACTACAAGGATTTTCTAATAGAAATAAACATGCAAGCTCTTACAGAATTTTGTCTCCTCAAATAATTTACTGTGTTTACAATGACTGTATTTTCATAATGTTTTAACAGATTAGGAATTTATCTCTGTTGGGCTTGATGGATTAACCCTACTAGCTTATGGCTTCACATCTGCACACTTTAGAAAGGTACCTATGCTTGTAATGAATCTACCCAGGGTTAGAAGAAATTTTAACAACACTATATAAACAAAAACTAAAGGGCTAATAGTTTTTCCAGGGATGAATTAGGATAGGAACAGGCTACTCATCAGAGCAACTGAGGAATCAGATTTAGTAGCTGTAGTTTGGTTATTGTTTTTGTCTTCTATTATTTATTGCTTTGTCTTTTAGTTTTCCATTTTATAACTTTGGGTATTTTAAAAACTGTCTTTCGACTTTTGGCATGTAAGGAGCTTGGATGTCAACACTCCATCCTAACAAACAAAAGCTGAACAAACTGAAAAATCAACTTTTCTTAATAAAAGTCTTTAAGACATTTTTCTCTCTTCTTAAAGAGAAGTAAGGTCACGAGGCAAACTGCTGACCCCCAAATTGAAGAGAGAGACAGGCAAATACAGAGGATCACAACTTACTAGAGCAGAAACCCATGAGCAGAAACTTGCATGGAAACCAGAGTTGAGTTGGGAAAACGTAAACTGTCATTGACAAGTTGCTATAGGCTCAGCGTTGATGAGTCTGAGAGTTCAAACTCTAGAGGGACATAGTCAGAGAAAGTCTCCACATTTTTGTGAGTTTTACCTCCAGTAGCTTAGCCTAATTCAATATCAATTAAAATAGAACTGCCGTATGATTCAGCAGTCCCACTTATGGGTATATATATGAAGGAAATTAAATCGCTGTCTTGAATAGATACCTGCACCCTCATGTTTATTGCAGCATTGTTTATAGTAGCCAAACATGAAAACAACCAAGTGTCTGTTGATGGATGAATGGATAAAGAAAATATTATATATGTCAGCTAGGTGATTTGTGACCACCTAGAGGGGTGGGATAGGGAGGGTGGAAGGGAGGGAGACGCAAGAGGGAAGAGATATGGGAACATATGTATATGTATAACTGATTCACTTTGTTATAAAGCAGAAACTAGCCACCATTGTAAAACAATTATACTCCAATAAAGATGTTAAAAAAATAAAATATTATATATGTATTATATAACTCTCACCACACACCAAAAATGGTAGTTGTGTGTTGTGACGGGTGTGTTAACTCACCTTATTGTGGTAATCACTGCACAATATGTCTGTATCAAATCAGGACATTGTACATCTTAAACATACAGTATTATATGTCAATTATATCTCAATAAAGCTGGAAAAAATTAAAAATTGATTTCCTTAAGTGTTTGTATTTAGGTCTGTTTGAAATGCTGTTTCCTTAACTTCTCTGATAGCATAAGTGTGCAGCATTTCTCCTACCACTTTGCCCACTGTTTCCCAACCATCTTTAAGGCTTTTTTCTTTACTTATGTCTTTAATATTGGAGCTCTTTAGCATTTCGTCCTATGTCCATATGTCTTCTTACTCTGTAGTTTGACCTTAGATAATTCCATCTACTGCTCAATTCAAAGATTTATCTATATCATGGCATCGAACTCTGGGAGTATATTTTCATAGTCTTGCCAAATATTATCACCTAGGTGACCACATACACCTAAAATTTAATATGTCAAAAGATGGACTCTTTGTACTTGCCTCTCTCAACTTCATGTTTTTTCTGCATTGTTTCCCATCTTAGAGTATGATTCCACTCGGTTGCCCAAACTAGAAACTTAGTTGTTGTCCTTGACTCTCCATCTTTGTTCATCTTGACTGCATCTCTTACACATCTTTAATTCATCTACTTCTTCACACTCTACTTCCAGTAGCCTAGTTCTGACAACCTTAAACTCCAGCTTCAATTACTGTCAGTGATTCTGACTCATCTCTTCCCTGTTAGCTCACCCTCTGTATTAGAGCTGCTCATTTCACTCCTTAGCTTAACATCATTGGCTCATTCCCCATTACCTATAAGATAATATCCCAACTCTTTTAACAACAGCTTAAAAATCTCTTCCTGCTCTGGACCATGTCTACTTCTTTAGCCTCACCCCACCGCTTCCTCCCTAACCATATGGTCCAGCAATATTATTTTGTTTTTATTTAAAAGATCACCTCAGTTAGGATTTCACTGTCTCTTTTAAGTCTCTCCTGATCGTCCAAGTCTGGGTTAGGCATTAGGTTCCTCCAGAGAACACTGTTATCTCCTTCTCTGTGGCATTTATCACATTCACTTTTACTCCACTATTCACTTGTATACATCCCTACTTGGCTGCACAATTTCTGTAAAGGAGTGCCCCCCACGGCGTTCCCCCTTGTATTCCCAGAACTTTATATGAATGTGTGAATGAATGAATGAACTTGTTTTGAAGAGTTTACATAAGGATGCAAGGGGAGAGGAGAACTTAGCAGAAGGGAAAATATCATTTATCTAACACAAATCATTATGCTAAATGTTTTTAAATGTATTACTATTTAAGACTTCTTATTGAAAACAGGCATGATCAAACTAACGTTCAGAAAGATTAGGCAATTACTCAAGACATACACAGCAATCAACAGAACCAACAGAACTGGGATTTGAACTCTAAAAGTTATAGTGTTTTGTGTTTTTTTTTAACATCATTATTGCAGTATAAGTGCTTTACAATGGTGCGCTAGTTTCTGCTTTATAACAAAGTGAATCAGATACATTACTTTTTTATTCATGCTGGAAGTTTGGGAAATAATTAGGGAGAACTGAGAGGCATTAGGATTTTGTTTTTTTGGTAGGAATCCATTTAATACTCTTGGGACATCTCATAATGGTGAGTCTGTGATGAGCTGTTGGTATCTCGACACTTTCAAAATCTCACCTAGTGCTATTGTTCCAGATCCTATGTCAGCAGTATGAGGCTTGTTTTTATTACTCTGTCAGTTATGGTCTTATCATTCAGCATGCTGAACTCAGTTCAGAGATATTGATGATTTTATCCATCATCGAATCATTGATGACTTCTGTCCTAAGGATGTATGAATAATCCAGTGACACCTAGTGAGAGTAAGAGAAAGGGGTTGAAGATACTGATCACCATCCTGAAAAATCTGACTCAGAATTCTTTGATGCTAAAGATGAGACGAGCCCTGCTATACAATAGTAGTTGCAAATCTTCTTTGAGTAAAATAATGAAAGGTCATTCACCTAATATACTTTTACATATCAGCCACTGTTCTGCATGCTTTACATTTATTAATTCAGCCCTACCAACTCTCCAGTGATGAGTTATTCTTCTTCAGGTTTATCTAGGAATTTGAGGCAGTTACTGCTCAAGATCACATAAATAAGTAGTTGAGTTGAGATCTGAATGAGGCAATCTAGTTTTAGGGTATTATAACCATGGTGCTAGGCTTTAGAATGGTATTTTAAAGTATCTTTTCTTATGATACTTTGAATATAAATTTTATTTTTAGGAGCTGTTGCTGTTTGTAGTTAGTCAAACTGTTTGTTCTCATCCCTACTAGGGATCATCACGAGGCGAGATATGTTGTATGCTGCATTTCAATTCTCTTGGATGGTAGCAAGATAACATTTGTTTTTAATTAAAGAGCTGAATTTCAAAGCCATTTTGCTTCATTTTGTGCCCTATTATTATTATTACTTATTATTATTATTATTTTTTGCAGTATGTGGGCCTCTCACTGTTGTGGCCTCTCCCATTGCGGAGCACAAGCTCCGGACGCACAGGCTTAGTGGCCATGGCTCACGGGCCCAGCCGCTCCGCGGCATGTGGGATCTTCCTGGACCGGGGCACGAACCCGTGTCCCCTGCATCAGCAGGCGGACTCTCAACCACTGCGCCACCAGGGAAGCCCTTATAAATATATTTGCGTAACCATTGATCAGGATTACCTTAATGGTCCCTCAACTTGACCAAACTGTAAGTAGGCTTCTTCCTGACTCTAGGGCTCTGAACTCCCTTTTCTTAGAGCATTTACTTTAAAAATCTTGTAATTGTGTTTTCTCTGCCAGTTTTACAACTCAGGAATATTTTTCTCAAGGATCTGGGCAATATCTTTTTGAAATGTCATCAAAGGAAATAGCACCCCCTTTTCCCAGTCTCCGTTTGACAGTATGGCCTAACTTTGATGGGTGTCTTGCTACAAATTGGTAAAACTACCTCCTGTTGAAAAGGTAAGAAAACTTTCCTTTTTCTTTGGGTAAGGCCAATTAGCAAACAAACACAGATGGCCTATGAGCTCCCTCTCACCGCAGCCTTTAAAAACTTTGCTACCCTTTGTTTCAGTGCAATTGAGTTCACACTTAAATCTGGCCTCTTTCATCTATTACGATAACCTTGAATAAAGTGTTCTTTGCCTGTTTAACTTTTTCAGTCGCAATTTTTGCTTTGACACCATATCTGTAGGGAAAAAAACACATGACAAAATCAAGATTTATATGTTGACATTAGAGATCCGTCTTTTCTAGTCTTAATTTTTTGCAAACATTCAAAATTGCAAGACTTTGGTGAAGAAGATCAGGTTTGTTATTTTATATTTTTGAAAGAAGAAATTGAGCCTCAAAATACTCTTTGGTAAGCTCTGTTTAACATCAAATGAAAAAACCTATTCTGGAGAAGAAAGTAAATTTACCCCACTTTTAGTTATGGGCTCAAGGTATTACATCTCTTTATAAAGGTTGAGACGGTAAAGCTGTGAAAATATGTATGAGTGTAACCATATCATTGTGGGGATAGGGGCTGGGGGAATTTTAAACATAAGAATTATATAAACCAACAGACGTTAAGAAACATATTCAAAAGAGAACACTTGGGTTTAAAAGATTAATAGTGCTTAGTTTAGTCATATATTTCCTTAGGCGATAACATTCGGTCTCTTCATTTGTTTGGAGGGAAGAACCAACAGCAGGATGAGATCGATACCTGAGGGAATTACTATTGTTTATAACTGCCCATGGTCATTTAAATATATTTAATGTAACCAAAAGAGAGAGTTGCCAGCTATTCTGATCGCTACTTTTGTTGTATTAGAAAATTCTCTTGCGGTTTCCATTGAAGATCGACTGGAAATCACTTTTTTTCCTTTGGAAGTTTTCAATTATACTCAGTTATTTATCTGGCATTTTCATAGGGATCTGAGATTCTTTTTTCCTTCAGAAATAAAAAGGGCAGTATGCTCAAGTAGGACACATTTTATTTTTTCCTCCAGTGTTAAAAAAACCCAACACAATGTTTGCATATTTTTCAAATTGCTTTGTGTGCTTCCTGAAGCAGTGCTAAGCAAATCAGCACATTTATCTGAGGAGGAAATGATACCCTAAAATATACTGAGAAACTTAACTTGTTAAAGAGCTTCTTAGTGTTCATGAAAGAACAGTACAAAACCTACAAAATATAAAAAGATCACAAATCAATTCGTCAAGTTAATGGCTTCCTTTAGGACACTTGAACAGATTTTAAAAGTGTATTAAGTATAAAAATTAAAAATCGAATACTCTGAGGAGAAAACATATATCATTTGAGCAGAATAGTTAACTGATTTGGGGAGAAACAAAGATAACAGGAAATTCAACCCACCATAGTTGAGAAAATATTTTTCATCTCTCTGCTCTCAGGGAATAAATAATAAGTGAAACTTTGATTGTTTTCTCATAATTCCCATCAACTCCAAAAGCAGGCACTATTTGGCTTAATTTTTTTTAACCCAGGAATGGTCCCTTTTCAAGTTATATTTGTGAAAGCTGTATGAAATCTAGTTTAAAATGTAATATATAAACACCATGAGGTGGCTACTTTTGATCAGTCATTTTGGTTCTTGTTTCTGGAGTTGCTTACTCTGAATAGAGAATATAATAAGGGTGTGTTATCTCTTCCATTAATTTTGGTACCATACCATAGGGATTTTAATTGTTAATTCAAAGTAGGCACTGCCTATGAAAAAATAAGCTTCTTCTGGAGAAAGTTCTTACAATTCTCCGAGCATTTTGGACATGGGCACTTATTAGAACTTCTACCTGAAAGTGGTACTCGGGAGTGATTCTCTGCCAGAGCCACCCCTGCCTAGAGGGTTAGAGCAAAAGCATCAACATCAACAGATTTCTCTTCATGCTCACTCTGTTTGACAGTTTAGAATAGAAATATCCACCAGCTGTTCCACTTCCTACCTTTCTTGGTTTTGGTAAGGTGACAAATATAACAGATTTATCACCATTTTTTTCCTGTAGTTAAAATGTCAGAGTCAGCTTTCTAAATACAACTTCCAAAAAAATCCCCTGAAAACTAGCTTTTAAAAACTGTCAGGACTTCAAGCACACTGCACCTAATTTTTTAATAATGAGACTACCCACAAAGTTAAACATAAATACAAGCTACTTTTCCTTTTGAATGACTACAAGAGGAGAAAATAAAATTACGGTGCTTCCTATGAAACTTGCAGAATATACGTATCTCCAGAGAAAGGAGAAAGAAACAAAGGAATACACAGCTCATGATTACTTTGTAGCTGAAATACAACTTGACAGGGGAAGGGGCTGAGGGGAAATAGGAAAAGCAGTGGATGGACTGCTTCAAAATTTACTTCCTGTGTAACCTTAGACATTTCCCACGACCTCTATGAACTTTCATTTCCTAGTTTTAAAATAAAAATAATACTTGCCCTTCCTATCTGAAAGGATTCAAATGAGGAATGATAAAGCTTTACATATTGTAAGGCACTGTACAAATGTAAAAGATTACTTGTTTTTGAACTCATTGAATATGTAATTTATAAAATAATCAGTAAAAGTTTACCAATATTTTTCACATACTTCACATGGGGCGTGAAACTTAGTTGAGTCCAACAGAATCTCGATTTGGAACTAGGGAGGGTCCAGGTGGTTCTTGCTCATTGTAATAGGTCTCTGGTTGCACTGCCTGACTCACCACCCTTCCCTAATCTTTCACCTAGTCTTTCTCTTCCCAGCTAAGTCCATTGCAAGCATTGACAAAGTGCCAGACACTGAGGAATCTTCTGTGTTTCTGTCTAAGAATGCAGTGGAGAGATCTGAATTAAGGTCTGGCTGGGCCCATACCAAGGGATGGAGAATGGTGGGAAAGTAGGGAGATAGTGAAATCTTATGCTGACCATATGTTGGGTCTTGCTTCTTCTTGACAATGGGGAACTGACCTCTGCAGGCAACCCTAGCATACAAGCTGCTTATGAGAACAACCAGTTCTCTGGATAGCTGCATATGCTTTGTTGCCATTATTTATTCTTAAAATGTGTCTGAATGAGATCTGGAATGCTGTGAACAAGTTTTCATTCAGATGTCATGTGCAGATTGAATCCCCTGTTCCTCTGAACTTTTAGTTGGAAGCTTTCCTTGTGAGGATGCTGTTTGGGTTATGGGTGTGGGTGGTAGCTTGTAGTTTCTCCAGCATGTTGAGAAAACCTCTCTGGAAAATGCAAGGAGGTCTAGACATTGTATGGGGAATGTAGTCAAGTCTAACATGTCAGACAAGTTGCTACTCTTTGCTACCAGTCACCATGACAGTCCAGCTGGTTCTGCCCCTTTATTCTCTACCCCGGGCTAAACCAGACAGTGCCTACCTTAAAACAGAAAAGACAAGCCAATACATGCTCAGAAGAGGGCATGAGGCAAGCACTGATCCTAGGAGAGGAGTGATTATATTATTCAGCTGAATGTTGCATCATTGTCTCCCACTCTGTATTATTTCCAGCCCAATCGTATGGATATGGTGAATTAAAGTGAGAGAGGTCAGGGGGATGTGACCCCATTGCCTCTAGGAGACTTGATTATCTACTCACCAGACGGCCAACAGCAACTCTTTTCTCAATAAGTGAAGCCATTAGAAATCTGCAAGACAACCCTCCCTTTAGTCTTCAGGAAACTTCTCCATAGAAGGTCCCTGCATTCAGATGATGTTCTAAAGGCCTGGGACAGTAATCCAGGAAGACAAATTCAGTCATCTTAATGATCCCTGAATGATTTCAATTATCTAACCAACCCCTCAAATAAGACAGTGCTTCAAAGAGGTACAGACCCGTTAATCAGACATCCCAGAATGATCGCATTAGAAGAGACTTTAGTCAAAAGTCTTCTAAAACAAGTAGTAATCCCTTAAAATAGCACCGTTGGCAAATTGTTATCCAGACTTGATCACCCACAACAGCAGGGAGTGCACACATGCTCTCAAGCTTTTTGGTGTAGGAGAAAGCACTCAGCTTTGGGAGTTAAAAGAGACTGGTTTCAACTCTGCCCTTTAGTACTTTGGTAACATAGGCTAGATGGTTTACCTTTGGATTCCTGATATGTTTATAATGAAAATGAAAATCATATTGTTTTCACTGTGGTCATCTGAGCATGAGGTGAGACAATATGAATAAAGCATCAAAGAACATTCTTAATAATTGGTAGTTTTCTTCCCACCTTTTACATGGTTGGAATCTGCCTTCTGCCTTTAAGTATTGCCACAAACTGTAGCCTCAGGAAAAATACTCTACCTCTCTGGACCTCAACTTCTTTGGTTATAAAATGAGAAACTTGGACTGATTGATTCTAAGGTCCCTCCAAGGACATTTTCCACTAAAATATGAAACATCGTGGTAGATTTCTGAAGACATTACCTTCGCTTTTGTTCCCTGATAGCCAGCCATCTGTTATCATAGGCTTGGCTGGGCTAGACATAATTATTTTTCCCTATGGAGTCAAGAAACAAACTAAATGGCAGTGTCCTGAATAATTTATTTGACTCCTAGAATTAGTACATTATCATTGTTGCTATGAAAGAAGTAATTTACATTTTGAAAGGGTATTTTACCTCTTTTATCTCTGAATGTATTTTAATCCTTTTACTACTTAGGAGATATGACTCCATTATTTTATGTCAATACTTCCCATATCCTGTGATTTGGGTGGGGTCAGTTATTATGTGCAATGTCTGATGAGGTTAATGCACTGGGACTCTGAGTGCCTACATTTAGTTAATGAATTTGAAGCAGAGTCTCTGGAGTGTGCATACTGACCAGTACCTTATCAGCCCCTAAGCTGTTGTTTGCTTTCTGTTGTGTGATCTGTAGAATAATAGTTTGTATGTACACAGAGTTTAACAATGAAGAGTAGGTGTCAGATTTGGAAATAGGTAGTGCTGCGGAAAGAATATATAGTCTGTGATCAGACGTAGATTCAAATCCAGACTTCATCACTTATTATCACTTCGCTTTGGCTATACACTATACATATCTAAATTTCAGTTTCTTTCCCTGTAAAATGAGAACAACATTGATCTCCAAGTTGGTTATGATATTAGGTGAGAAATGATTTAAAGAATATTATTTTTTTATTATTGTTATGTGTTAGAGAAAGACAAATATGGTATCACTTATACATGGAATCTAAAAACCAATACAAATCAATCTATATACAAAACAGAAAACAGACTCATAGGCATAGAAAACAAAGTTATGGTTACCAAAGGGAAAAGGGAAGAAGAGGAGGGATATAGTAGAAGTGTGGGATTAACAAACACACAGAGTACTATACATAAAATAGATGAGCAGCAAGGATTTTCTGTTCCGTACAGGGAACTATATTCAATATCTTGCAATAGCCTGTGATGGAAAATAATCTGAAATATATATATATATATATATATATATACACACACACTCATATATAACTGAATCATTTTGCTGTACACCTGAAACTAACACAATGTTGTAAATCAACTATACTTCAAATAAAAATGAAATTATTCGTTAAAGTAGCTTTTAAATATTTCTCTATACCAATGTAATGCATTATTTTGATTAGTAAGATTATTTTATTGCTATCTATCAATTCCTGGGAACATTAGCTTGGAGAGAATTACAAGGTAAGAGAAGGTGAATAAGATTTGTGTGTTATAGAATCATTGAAAATGAACATCAGTAAATGAAAGTTGTCAGAATAAATGCCCTGGAGTTTGTATAGATATGGTAAAGAAAGCACAACACAGGATAAGAGGAAGCCCTGAAAATGGGTATGAGAAACTCATTTTTAGCCCTTTGAATCCCTAATGATAGTAAATATATGTGGTCAATGTGGTTATTTACCAATACTGTGGTTCTCCTCACTCCAGAAACACTGCAGGGTTGCACTTCTTTGCTCCTTTGAAATCAGACGAGGCCACGTGACTTGCTTTAGCCACTGAAGTGTGCATGATTATGACATGCAGTTATGTCCCAGATGGTTTTCACTCCCTCAGCCTACCTCCCGCCGAATAAGGATAATGTGGAGTAGAGTCCCCAGCTGACCTATGAAAGTCATGAAAAATGAGCAAGGAATAAATGTGTCATCTTAAAATATTTTATGGGTTTTTGTTAGTTCAACATAACCTAGATTCTCCTGACATATGGAATAAATTATGGTAATTAACTCATCCAGAGGCTTAAAAGAACCTCTGCCCTTTCACTTAAGTGAGAAGTGAGAAGCAAGGTTTGGGATGGATCTTAATCTGGGGGGAGGGTCAGGAATGTGAGCATGAGAGGGAATTGCCCTCTTCAGACAAAGCGCCAGTTTCAGGATCCAGTGCTGTGCCGCACCCAGCGGTAAAAGGTCAATGGCCCAAGTTCTGCCCACTGTGCAGTGACCGCTCCTGTTTCCACTGTTCCCTTTCTATCCCAGGTGTGAGGGATAGTCATCATATGTGTTAATAGCACAAGAGGAACCTCACAATCCTTTGAAGGCTACACTTATTACATAGCTAGGTATATACTAAGGAATACAGAGAAGTTAGGTTTAGGTGTTTTCACTTTGGTTAGAGAAGGGAGATCATAGCAGCAGTGCACACAAGGGGGAAAGTGTAGCTTTCATTTATTATCTCCTTATGCATATACTTTAAGACCTTTCCACCCTACATTGTCTCACCTCACTATCTCTCCAGTCTCATCTCATGCAATCCTCACTTTTCTTCCCCCCCTTTTTTACTTTTCTTCCCCCAGTGAACTTGAGTGAATCCATCTTATATCAGCTCACTTGTCACTTTTCAGATGCCTTCCTTGACATAAATACACTAAATAACCATATTATCTACTCTCATAATTGTATGCATTTTTCTTTTGTGGCACTTAACCACTATCGTGATTTTAAATTTAGTTTTGTAATTGCCTGGTTAGTGACTGTCTCTCTCATAAGCCTGTAAGCCACACTGGGGGAGGAGGCTTTCCTCTGTGTTTAATCACCTTTGCCTACTCTGACACTAGTATAGTGCTTCACACGTGGTGGCCCTCCACAGATATTTTTTAAATTAATAATGAATGTAAGTCATGGGGTGGTCACCTAATGTGCTCATCTTCCAAGCCATTCAAAAACCCGTGAGATAAGTAGCTATGTCTTCATTTTGAAAACTGAGGATTGATTAAAAGATTTGCTCCAAATCACACCCTTCTAGATGGTGGAGTCAGATTTTGAATTCATGTTTATATGACTTCAAAGCCTGTGGTCTTTCCATTACATGCCTCAGCTTTGCCAGAGACTAAAAGAAATGCTTTAATTTTGAGGGAGTTAATAATGCATGGGACCTGAATTGAATATAATTTTATGCTGTTCTGCTCTAGAAGAATTTTTTATTATCCAGCCGTAGCTTTGTGCCTTCATCTCTTATCAAGAAGAGGTAATTATCTTCATTATCAGGCAACTCCTTTACTGCCATATAACTTTGATGCAGTTGATAAAACTTTATTTTCTTTCCTCCTTGCTCCCTATGAGCTACTATCTTCAAAAGCTGTCAAAGTTTGCAACCAGATGGCCAGCTATTATTCACTCTTTAAGTTCCTCTGCAGCAATGCATCATCAGGTCATCAGCAAATAGTAACATATGAAAATGTATTGTCTCATCTTCAGTACTTCCAAGTGTCGCTTTCACATTTGTTATTCCACTCTTGTTCCTAATTAAAGAAAGCTCGTTTCCAATTCTCCTGACTGATATCTACCATTTCAATAATGCTCTTTATGTTTGTCCTGGAATGTTCATCATCGTCTTATTAACACAGTTGTTTTCAAACAAAATTTTAACTAACAGAGTCCTTTCTTGACTTTTCTGCAGTCTGTGATTATTTCTGTTTGGCATCTTTGTCTATCTTATGGTGTGATTCCACCCTGGATTCGTATACGGTGACATCTGCCATCTGAAACCTGACGGGTATTTTTACCTTTTTAAGCTCTTTATCACACTTTATCCAGCTACTTCTGCTGCCAGCTGGAATCTTTCCTGCAGCTCCCAGGCACTGTCCCCTTTTCCATCTTACTTCCCTGGCTGTTTATCTCACACACTCAGCCTGCCCACTCTTTGCTTAGGTTTGCTGAGGTCTAATACCTCTCATGTCACTCATTTTACTCTCATATTCATTGAGCTTCTTAAGAAGATCAGCTCATCTCTATGATTTAATATCTAGTCCTTAATTTTATACCTAAAAGATAATACTCAAAATTATTCTTACCTTCTCTGTTCTGTGTTTGAAAGGCATTTGACCCTATCACGGTGACATTGATTTGCATTTTGAATTTATTGCCATTTAAAATAAATTAAAATTTTGTCTTAGCTTATAATCAGATTATAGTAGCAGCACGAATCCACCTGACTTTAAAAAATCTGGAGAGAGCCATTTGCTTGAATAATAGGTCAACTCAAATAATATCATTTTGCATGTATATTGTAGTGCTGGTACCAGTATTTTGTGATAATGGCATTGCTTCTAAAAAATTAAAAGATTTGACCATGAGAAAAATTCCTTTAATAGGACTATTAAATTCTAGAGAGCATGTAGCTATTCTTTAAAGAGTAGATGGCAAGAAATAGGATGTATTTGCTTTTAGTGCTCAGAACATTGGATGGGAGGTGAAGGACTGACTGTCAGGGTGCCCCTATTAATGCTCCCATAGGCTTGGATTGTTTATGAGGCAATCAGTGTCACAATATGGGACATTCAAAAATTTGGTAACAATGTCCTATTAAAGTCACAGAAATTAACTTGATTTAAATGCCACACAGAAGTCAAGTTTCTTCTCTAGGTATAAAACCAGGTCAAAAATGGATTCAGATTAGGGCTACTGAAAATGAGAAGATAGACCTAAATATATTTTACCCAGCATATCTTTGCAAACGTTTTAGTGGGAAGCTTATTTCTAGGGAAAGTAAGTATATTTTCTAAGGATAGTTGTGAAATAGAAACAAAAGAAGGCACTAATGAAATGAAGTAGAGATGAGAAGAGCTTGTTAAATATGAGTTTGGTCAATACAGATTTTGCAGAATATTATCTTTGGACTTTTTAAGTAGAAAAGTAGGAACATATTCAGTTATGCCAATAAAGTATATTAATATAAGAACACTGCCTCACTGTTTTCTGTATTGGTCAGCACAAGGTGAAATTTGATCACAGGTACAGATCAAATGTGAGTTCCACAATTTTAAAATCGGACAATGATAAAATAGAGAATACAGAGAAAGATGGCCAAGATGGTATAGAATTTGGACAGCATATTATGACTATTTATTCATTCACGTGGTAAGTTCATCTAGCTCCCTGCCAAACATTAGAGATACAAGGACCAATATGGCAAACGTAGGTCCTACCTTAGAGAGGAAATGAGAAGACAGAGAATTGAAACTCACAATAAGTTGATTAATGATATGGGAAGGAAAGCAGAGAAAATGAGGAGAACATATAGAAAGGAGCTTAATCAAATTTAGGATCAGAAGAGATGGAAGGATGAGGGAGTGAAAGAAAAGCATAAATGATTCTCTGCAGAAGGCTTAGCAGATCAGAGAAAGCGTGGTCCTAGGAGGAACTGAAAGTAAGTTAGGAAGTTTGGTGAGTAATGTCAAGGGAGTAGAGGAAGAAAAATAGAGCAGAAAGTGTAGTGGGGCCAGATGCTGAGAGTTCTATAAGCCAGGCACTGGAGCTTGCATTTAATCCTAGGAACAATGGAACGGGCCTTGGCACTCAAATCCAGTGAGTGATGCTCACATTGTAGTCTAACTAAATAACAACCTACAGAGTGACATAGTGCATAACTTGGGCAACTAACTGCATTGGCCCTAAATGGAATGTATTTTCATAGCTGCAAGGAGAAGAGTGATGTAAGTAGGCTTAGGTTTGTAATTATAAAAGAAGACATTTGCTGTTTCATAGAATATAAGGTTGTAGGATATAGATATATTTATTTATTCACTCATAAATAAATATTTATTATATAGATATTATGTGCCTGGAACCGGTCTACTTGGTATGGGATTCAGCAGTTAGTGAGATAGTCAAGGGCCCCATAATTGTGACACTTCCATTCTGTTATGAGGGAGATAGGAACAAAAACAAATAATTTATCACTAAGTAAACACAGTAGTTTCAAACGCTGATAAGTGTTACGAACAGAAAGAGATACCATTTGAACTTAGACTGGAAAGATCCCAAGGATTTAGCCATGTAAATATCTGGAGGCCCAGGACACTGGGAATAGCAAGCATAAAGACTTAGGCAGGAATGGGTATTTTGGGATCAAGGAACAAAAAGAAGATGAGTGTAACTGGAGTATAGTATGTGAAAGAGAAAGTGGAACAAGAGGAATTTGAAGAGGTAGGGAGGGGTCCAACCATATAGGGGCTTGTAGGAATGATTGGAACTGGGTCTGTGGATACGTACAAGAGAAAACAAATTGAAAACAGAATAAACATATTCGAATACGTGGTGGTAATTCACTTTAAAAGGGAATTAAAACTAATTTTATGTTGCTACACCTAAGCCAATTAGGTGTAATGGGTGGTTGTTAAAAGAGGGAAGATTTTGGTTCCACAAACTGTCCAAGCATGAAGGGAGCTGCCTGTCCCTTGAGAAGTTATGCAGAGTCAGTAGAAGGAACTTGGGCTCTGTGTGAAAGTCAGGGCTACTTTGCCTCTAAAGTCTCTATAAATGCTTTAAGTTCATTTGGTGAAAGTAAGGTGCACAAAGGCTTCCTAAATTTAACATCAGGAGCTTTTGTCGACTGTGGTTACTGCATGTAGTTACAGTACACCGAGGAGAAGGAGGGCCAGTGTTTCTGTCATGCTGAATCCCTAGTTTTTTAAACACATGGGCGGTTGGGCTTGCATTGTGATTGCTTATGAGTAACCTAATTCTGTCCTGTCTTCATAGGTCAGAGACAGAAAAAAGGAGCATTTTCCTACAAAATGTTATTTAAATAGGATAATCACACTTTAAGACAGGAAAAAAAACCCTCCACATTCTCAAATAAAAGCACTGATCAATTTTCTTTTTCATTTTTCCCTTTCTTTTGAATCTTGAAGCTTATATAACTTTTTAATCTGTGTTTCCAGATTATACACAAAACCTTCACACCTGTTAACATGTTCAAAAAGAGCATCATAATCTTTCTAAGATTACACTTATTATACAGCTAGTAATATATTGTTTAGTTAGAGTTACACAGAAGTTACGTTTGGGGTCATTACACGGTTTGGCCATAGATGATTATTTTAAGCAATGGGTACAAAAGGGGACAGATTAGCTCTGTCTGAGAGCAGACAGAGTATGCTGTAACTGAGTATCTCCTCATGGGCATACTTCAATATCCTTCCACTAATCTTAGGATAAAGATAGCCGTTTTCATCTTGGCTTGAACAATCCTACCTGCCCTTGAGCCCATGGCCTCTCTAGAATCTTCTCATACAAAGTAGAGACAGAATTAATCCTAAATTAGTTGAATTACTTGTTTTCTTAAAATATATACACTAATATATTTACCTTAAGTTTTTGGTAAGGCTTTTCTAAAATATAAAAATCTAAACATTTAAATATCTTCATCTACTTTCTGTCTCAGTGCAGCAGATAATGGAAGTGGACTTGATACAGACCAGTGTTCTTGGCCTTCCCCAATCAATAGAAATTTACTAGAGGCCAGACACGAAATTCATGCAAGGCTTTACTGGGGACCCTGTGGCTGCAGGAGGGGGCAGTGAGAGCAAGTAACAGGTTCCCTTACTGGCTCCCCGAGTGGAGGATGAGCTTGTTCCTTATATGGGGTGAGGGTAGAGGTGTCCAGGGTTCGAGCCAGAGGGGTGGCTTAGGTGGCCTGCCCACCCCTTTGGTGGTGTTGAGTGCAGGGGACATGCTCAGTACCCTGCTTTTGCTCCCGACACCCTGATTTTGCTCCAGCCTCTTCAAAAGTGGCATTTGGGGTTTTTAAAAAATCTTTTTGTACCTTATTGTCCAGAGTTTGCCCCAACTGCACATGCATGCAGTTATTTTTAGACCCTTATAGTTTATTTGTATTTTGTTGCTCGAAGAGACACTTGTCCAGGTGTAAGTGTTGCAGCACTGCAGCAAAGGGTCCCATGTCCCAGGTCCACTCCTGTCTCAAATTCATCTTAATCTCCATTTATTACAGAACCTTGAGGACCCTGAAGAGTTGGGGGCAGGGAGGCATTCATAGACAAGGGTCCCTTGGCTGGAGGATTTTAAATGGGACAATTGTTAATGCTTTAATGTGGTACTGTGAAAAGTTTTGCCTCTCCCACTTAAAATATTGTCTTATATAAAATGTCTTATATAGGAAACATTGCCTTTTGACAAATTGCAAAAATAGTTCCTTTAGAAGGGGTAGGTTCCTTAAGAATTTTGTGAACTGCAGAATTTCTTTAGGACTGATGGATTGCTTTTAGTCAATTTAGTTTTCTGCTTTTGTGAGTCCTCCTGCTCCATTTTTCAGAATTCATTTAGTTTTACATTAGCCTGTGTCCATTTAGTACAAGATGAGGAAAACGTTCTTTTGCCAGATCATCAACTTTTAAAGGATTCATCGTCACTAATAAAACAAAGTTGAGGAGTATGTCAATTAGCCCAATAATTGGAGCAAAGACTGAACTTTTCTGTATGCTTTTTAAAAAGATGTTTTGAGCTGGGCTGTAATATTTCATTAGAACTATAAACAACGGGCTCGTGGCTTTGGTGAAGTACATTTTTTATTTCCTCTTATGGGCTGACTGGTCAGGAGAACCTCTCCATACCTAACTGCAACGTTGCCATTTAAATTTACAAAGTTAATCTTGTGCATTAAACTATTTTAAGGGAGCTCCCTGGTTTAAAAGTTAACAGAAACAAACAAAACCTGAAACACTAAAGAAAAACAAAACACTTGAACCCAATCCATTTAGACACATAAGCAATAGCTAATGTATAAGATTTAAATGTTTACCTTGATTTCTTTACCGTGACATTTAGATTTTAGTTTCTTATGCTTTATTAAAATAGTGCTGATTGTATTGATATTTTAGCTCCATGTGCTGTCATCTATACATTTTATTTCCTTTTTGCTGTTTTGAACTTTTTAGATTGCAGTATAAAGGAGGGCAGAGAAATGCCTTTTGTATAATACACAGGTGGCTGATATGAATTAATTACGGATAATATCTATAAATGTTTTTTTTCATTTTCTTGAATAGTTGGGGCTTGAATGTCCTTGAGAAAGTTTTCAAAAGGATTTTCATCCCTGTAAAGTGAATAAGAGTCTATATTTGCCCATAAAACTCTTTGTGAAAAATTTCAGCTTTTAAAAATTAAATAATGGAAGGAGTTTGCATAGATTCATGCTCCCTACACTAAAATTATGTTAGAAATGAAGAGTGCCTGAAAACAGAGACAATAGAATGCAAATTGTTCGCTGCATGTCATTAACCTGACATCTATGATGTGCCTTGTTCAATTTCAATATTTAATAAGTGTCCAATTTCTTAAGTATGAATAAAAATGAGAAACAATAACAAGTAAGTTACTTTTCAATAAATAGACATGTCCTTACTGATTTAAGAATAGTAATTAGGTGTAGCACATTAACTGAGTGGCCTAGAGCAATTTTATAATAATCTTCTAAGAGCTCAGAAGAAAAATCAACACTTTATTACTTTTAACACAATGCAGTTACTACTTCTTTTAATTCATTTTAGTGAGCTGTCAATAAATTTCACTCCATTAGATGCTGAATTTAATTGGCTCCAGGGTCACAATTTATGTGATTTCTAGGTTGTGTGCTATTTACAACATCTAGTAAATGTTACCTATGGCAACATAAATATATGTAATCTATAGCCCGCAGTGGACAATTATTTTTCATTCCTTGGATATTAAGCATTCAATAGTGCTGTTGCTGATTATTTTCTGGACTTCTCTGCTATATTATGTGGGGATAGGAATGGCTACGTAATTTGAGATTTCTAATGTACAATGAAAACACTGGGACCCAGAATTTTAACATGGCAACAGTAGAGCATGAGGGCAGGGCCCTTTTGAGCTTGGTATTTCATGGAACTGCCCAGTTTGTAGAGCCCTTTGTGCAAGTGTAAACATTTTTAACTCACAACAGTCTCTAATGTGTAAAAATTATATTCTTGGTATATTCTATCACTGAATAAATCACAGTAACTGGAGATTGGCCTGTGATTTACAAAGGCAGGAACTTTGCATACTCTTTGACTTTCAGCAAAGGTGACATAAGTTTATAATGTAACCAGAACAGTCCTTAGGAAAAGATAAATTATCCTTTGATCAAGTGTTTGATCTGAAGGTCTGTGTCCCAAACTAGTGGATTCCAATACTGTGCATTCTTTTTGAATTTGCATATCTTATTCTGAAACAAGAGCCTGTTCAAGATAATTGAGCTTTTCTTTGGAATTGTGATCTGATGAGACATTCTGGTGACCTGCATGTTCTCCATTCTTCTGTCCCTCTTTTTGGTATCGGAATACTGGCAAGACAATATGCTGAAAAGCTAAATTTACATCCTCTTTGAAGACAGGTGTGATCAATACATTTTAAGCAAAATCCCTCTGCTAGCCCCTCTCTCCCTGTCTGTAACAACTGTGAGGGCTGAAGCTTCAGCAGTTACCTTTGAACCATGCAGCAACCTTGATGATGGTAAACACAACTTAAGGTGGAACAAAAAGACAAAATTATCCTGCTCTCTTGATAACTTTACATAGATTCTAAATCAGCCCAGAATTGCCTATGTAAATAAATTACACCCTAATTTATTGAAATCTCTGCAGCCCATTTTGTTAGTTGCAGCACAATTTTGACTGAAACAAGAGATAACACTCTTCTTTTTTAAAAAAATTGCATTCTACTAGATCCTACTTTTGTTGTGGTAATAACAGATTAACTCAAAAGCACCTATATAATAACATAAAGCAGAGATAAGTTATTAAAGGCAAAACAAACAAACTCCACTTCATTTTTGTTAGAATGACTTTTAAAATCTGATCAATTGTTTCCTTTGCTTGTTTTAGACAGCTGATTGGAGGTTTTATTTTGTTTTTTGGTTTTGTTTCTGTGCTTGGCTGTCTATTTTCTTGATTTCTTGTAGCCTGCTGCAAATTACTCTAGTATTTATTCATTCATCAAAGCAGTACACCATACCAACAATACAAAAAGAGTAAGGTGTGGCATCGTCCCTTAAATGACTCATAGCTTAAGGAGAGATCAAATATGTAAAAATATACTTTAAAACACAACGCAGTAAGAGATAAAATAGAAGAGAAAATTGTTATGGGTCTCCAGTTCCACTAAGGCAAACGTCTGTCTAACTTACTAGGAAATTTTGGAGGGCCAGCAAATATCCAGTCTGAGAGGAATATCTTCCAGAATTTGGGAATTTGATGTCCCTTAGTCACACTGATAAATAGATAAATCTTTATTCTTTGACTTTTTCACCTTTAAAATAAAAATATTAGATTGAATTCATACACTATTTCCCCTCAACATAAAATCAAAGGATGAGATTTAGATTTTAAAAATTAAGCTCTCTCTGTTTTTTAAAGGATAGAATTGCTTTATTTCAAGAAGCAGAGAAAGGTTCATAAATATTAGTAACATGCATTTTCTTGGGTAAAACCTGTATATTATACCTGCCAGAAGGTGACATTAGCTTTTAAGTCACTGTTTCTTAGGAAGTATTTGGTTACACTCTAAATTTCATACTTGGTGTTTCTGCCATTCATTAATTTTCAATATTTTAGTGGAGTTACGTCCAGCTGAGATAATGCATTTCTTTCTCAACAGGATTCTGTAGTAGACTGCTGAAAAGTATAATTTCACACACATATGATGAAAAAAATAAGGAGGGCAAAGCTGCATTTGATAAGAGAGTAGATTAGTGCAGGCTTCAAAATAGAGGATGTAGTCTTAATAGATAAAATTTCAACGACTACTACCCTCTTCATTTAAAAAAGCAAGAGATTCACTCTTGCATTCCTACACACTAATGATGAAAAATCTAAAAGAGAAATTAAGGGAACACTTCCATTTACCGTTGCAGCAAAAAGAATAAAATACCTAGGAATAAACCTACTTAAGGGGACAAAAGACCTGTATGATGACTGCCAACAAACACATGAAAGGATCCTCAACATGACTAATCATCAGAGAAATGCAAATAAAAATTACAATGAGGTATCACCTCACACCGGATAGAATGGCCTCATCAAAAAATGTACAAACAATAAATGCTGGAGAGTGTGGAGAATAGGGAACCCTCTTGCACTGTTGGTGGGAATGTAAATTGATACAACCACTATGGAGAAGAGTTTGGAGGTTCCTTAAAAAGCTAAAAATAGAACTACCATATGACCCAGCAATCTCACTACTGGGCATATACCCTGAGAAAACCATATTTCAAAAAGAGTCATGTACCGCAATGTTCATTGCAGCTCTATTTACGATAGCCGGGACGTGGAAGCAACCTAATTGTCCATCGACAGATGAATGGATAAAGAAGATGTGGCACGTATATACAATGGAATATTACTCAGCCATAAAAAGAAACGAAATTGAGTTATTTGTAGTGAGGTGGATGGACCTAGAGTCTGTCATACAGAGTGAAGGAAGTCAGAAAGAGAAAAACAAATACTGTGTGCTAGCACACATATATGGAATCTAAAAAAAAATAAAATAAAAAATAGTTCTGAAGAACATAGGGACAGGACAGGAATAAAGATGCAGATGTATAGAATAGACTTGAGGACATGGGGAGGGGGAAGGGTAAGCTGGGACGAAGTGAGAGAGTGGCATTGACATATATACACTACCAAAAGTAAAATCGATAGCTAGTGGGAAGCAGCAGCATAGCACAGGGAGATCAGCTTGGTGCTTTGTGACCACCTAGAGGGGTGGGATAGGGAGGGTGGGAGGGAGATGCAAGAGGGAGGGGATATGGGGATATATGTATATGTATAGCTGATTCACTTTGTTATACAGCAGAAACTAACAAAAACATTGTAAAGCAATTGTACTCCAATAAAGACGTAAAAAAAAAAAGGAGCTGGAACCCAGTGGTCATGGAAATGTCTTGTCCACCTTGGATTATCTGCAAGAGAGAATTATCTACAATTCTCTCCCTACATTTACATGGGAGAGAATTAATTTCTACCCATTTTGTTTAATTTATTATTGCCTTGATGTTTCTGCCATTTTCTGTGAAACCTAATTTTAACTGATATGGTTTCTAAACTTACAAGGAGACCAACCGGTTCAAAATCTCTTGGTTTTAAGGCTCAGGCAGCTTGCCAGTTTTTAAATTTTCCTAAAATGTTTTTATTGTCTGAAAACTGTGAAAATAGAGGGACATTAAAAAATTAGAATTGCAATAAATAAATAAAAGCAAGAGATTCATAATTTCAAAACACTGCTAGATGCATGAAATAAAGGAAGTCAAATAATGCAATCTACTCAGAACTTTAAACCCCAAAATACAGTAGACAAACTAAAATAGTAAATAAATCTCAACCTATACTCGGAATACCTAAAGCATTATAAAAAAGGTTTTGTGATTATATCTATATATATACACACGTGAATATGCATATACCATACACACATAATAGAAAAATTGGAAAAACGCAAAGAAGAAAATTAGAAAACCAAATGACCGCTTATCTTTTTATGACCTAGAAATAAAATTCTGTGAATTGTCTGCCATTTTCAGGACTTCCCTCGTGGTGGAATGGTTAAGAATCCGCCTGCCAATGCAGGGGACACGGGTTCGATCCCTGGTCTGGGAACCTCCCACATGCCATGGAGCAGCTAAGCCTGTAAGCCACAACTACTGAGCCTACACTCTAGAGCCTGTGAACCACAACTACTGAGCCTGCGTGCCACAACTACTGAAGCCCAAGTGCCTAGAGCCTGTGCTCTGCAACAAGAGAAGCCCCCGCTCACTGCAACTAGAGAAAGCCTGTGCAGCAATGAAGACCCAACACAGCCCAATAAATGAATAAATAAATCTTTAAAAAACATTATCTGCCATTTTAATAGATCAATATAAATAAATCCTAATAAGTATATTTATAACACTATAGTCCAATTGTATATGGCTTAATATAAACATATAATTCAGATTTTTCATTTTTTAACATTTTGGTACAATTCTGGGAAAAAATAAGGCAGATGCAATCTGAGCATAAACAATTTTTTTCTTCTACTCCCAGCCCCAATCTACTGATCTTTGCTTCTCCCGAGCCTCATGGTAGCTTGTGCCTTCAGGTGGATGAGTGTAGGCACATGAGGCCTGGATTTTGTTGGAGTTACGTGGAGAGAATCTGCCAGCTGGAAGCCTTGAGAGAAGTATGGAAGATGGAGCATCAGGGGAAGTTATTGGTTCCTAAATAATTGTAGAAACCCTAGTCACATTGGCTTTGTATAAATAGGTCTGCTTTCTCTGGGCACAAGGCCAATGGACAGGGCCAAGCCTCCCAAGACCCAAGGCATAGATGATTTAATGAGACCACAGAAGATTCTTTGGGGATTTCAGAAAAGCACAGAAACCTGTATTTTTACTCACTGCTGGCCTATAAGGCAAGTGTGTGTTTTGTCTCCCAGCCCTCTTGCAACTCCTGTTGCTTGGTAACAGCTATCATACCTAAGCCCAAGGAGATCAGCCTGATGAGTTACAACCCATCTGAACTGGCCATCACTAAGAAGGAGTGATCAGTCTGGTCAGAATAACATTAACCCAGCAAAACAGCTGCTGCGTGAGATGAACAGACAATTGAATAAAATATAGTAACAAAAGTACCTAAGGGAAATAAAGTTCCACACCAAAAAGGAAATAAAATAGAATAAATTTTTTGAAAAATTCAGAATGAAAAATTTGATTTGTCATCCAAACAATTTAATAGATGATTTGAAGGTATGATAGTCACAAGATCTGGAACAATGGTCTATTAAGTGAAGTGCAAGAAATAGCTCAAAGATAAAGGCAAATTATATAGAGGCAGCAATCATGATAAAAAGAAAAATGACGTGGAAGATGAAATAACCAAACAAGTGAAAACCTAACAAGTGAAATAACATAGTTGCAGGGATAAAAGAATAAATGTTAGAAGCAATAATAAAGAAATGATAGAAGAAAATTTTCCTGAGGTAAAGAGAGATCTGAGACTCATTAATTGAAGATGTTCATTAACTTCCAGCCTGGATTGAAGATAAACAGTACACACATATAAACTACTAAGTTTTTGCATGCTAGTGAGAAAGAAAAAAAATTTACTTTTATCTCTTAAGGTAAAATTTCATCAGAATTTTCAGGAATATTATATGATCAAATTTGCACCTATTTATAACTACAAAGTAGATTTCTATAAACTTATAAACAGATGTAAAAGCAGGACAGAGTATGAATCTTCTTTGGACCATTGAGCTTTATAATGTTAAAGCTTTGAAGATCTGTTGGAAAATAGTTCCTTTGGTATTAATATTAACCTGTATCCTGGAGATATTTAATGGGGCAATGAAAACAAGCAAACAAAACAAAATGTGTAATGAAAGGACTAGATAGTGCAAAAACAAAATTTTTAATTAGCCACAATATTTTAATTTGTGAAGTTTCACTTTGACATGGAGCTGTGGACTCTAGAGGCATCTAGAGGAATCTAGACATGGGAACATATTCTTAGGAATTAGTTTCCTTCAAGTTTGACAGCAAAACACAATTCAGAAGTCTAGGAACTATAGCAACATAGTTGCTATATAGTTAAGAATTATAGTAATGCCAATTTGTATTTGTTACACTTTCAGTATTTAGAGCATTTTTACCTATTTGATTTTCACGATAATTTGATCGAGTAAGGTTAAAAGTTTGTAGCCTCATTTTATAAGGAAAAAAACGGAGAGTGGAGACTTTATCATCTGCCACCATTACATATCTAGTGACAAAATCAGGACCTAGAACCCAGGTGTTCTGAATTGTTGGAGTGTGTATTATCCACACCAGTTTGGTTTTATCTTGAATATTAGAGAGAGAAGATCAATTATTTTTATAACTACTTATATTAATTTACTGTTTTTCCAGATTGTATGCAAACACATTTTAAAATAATCATCTCTCATTTTTTAAAAAACTGTATTTATTTAAACTCTTCAATGTATTATTTTAACACAGTTTTTGTAGGATTTGAGGCTAATAATCAGTATGGTAAGAACACTTTTCTGACTGAATGAATGGTTTCGTTGTTTGTTTTTGTAAGTGAAGAAACAGGTTACGTATCTCAAATTTATTAAGAGACAAAAAGAGATAAGTTATAAGTATAAACATCTTAACATGAGATGTAAATGGAAGGAAAGTGACAAGAAAGCACACACAACATCTTAATATCTCTTTTGAGGTATTTATATTATTTTCCTGTATTTCTGAAACCCCTGAAACAATTACTCATATAACAAAATTTTATCAATAATAATGTCAACAAATTACTGACATATGAAGTATTTTGTCCAAATACTGCTCACAAAAATACTGGTCCCTTTATAGGAGGTTTTCCTGTAGTGAAAGTATCATTACAAAATCAGTGCCTATATTCAAAGCAGATTTGTCCAACCACTACCATTCAACACCTTTGCAAGAGATTTTTTAAAAATTATTTATGATTTTAAGTCTTAGATTTGCATTTCACCGCTCAAACATCAGCTGTTGAAATGCAAATAGATACATAGTATTTAACCACCATAAAAATGCTTATTAAAAGAAGTGGAATGTACTCTGTTTCTTTCTGAAAACTAACAACTCCCTATTGAGAAAGTAGAAAATCATTTTCTAAAAATCCGTCCTCTCTGAACAGTGTAAATTGGAATAGATCAAAATATCTCCTCTACCTAGAATGTATCTGAATAACAAAAAGAGTTCATAGATTTTTAACTACTAATCTCCAAAGGAGACAAGAAAATGTTAGATGATTATGTGGTTACAAATTCTACTCCCCTGAGAGCCTATAAATGTCTCAGGAATTAAAAGAAAAGCAATCCACCTCTACTTTGAATAGCATAGTCTTTTTTATGGCCAATCCTTGCCCAATATTAAATTAAAAACTGAAATCCAGAGTGTGCTACAGACACAAAGGCCATATAAATACATATAGCTTCTATGAAACAGACAAGCACAGTGGCATTTTAAAGTCAAACTTTATGTGTATGGGTTAGAAATGAAGGAATGTAAATACTCTGTGTTCTAATTTGCATCCATTTGGAAATCAGAAATGGAGCCTCATAAATTTCATATTAAATGATACATAAATATCATAGGTTAGAGGACACATTTTCAATGCAGTGTTATGCTCCAAAAGTGAAATTCACTGAAGCTAGTCCAATGAATAGAGTTAATACCCCAGGTATTAAATTTGAAATATAATCTATAGGTTTTTAAAGTAGACTCTAAATAGCTCATGATATTTTCTTCGGAATATGTAAGCAAGTTTCTAAATTTGGCAGCTGTATGATGTTCACTTAATTTTCTTCTGAGTTTCAAACAGACCTCCAGAGCTGAGGAGGTTAATGCATTTGTCAGAAATTCAAGATGTCAATCATCTTCTGAGAGCGACTGTTTCTTGGAGAATGTCAGCCATACCGCCACTTCTTCACACTTTGGTATCTTTTTCCCCCTATAGCCACTGGAGATCTGTCAGAGGAGATTAATAACCAAATGAGTTGCCTCTGGGTGCTACTGGATACAGCAGGGGATAGAGTTGCATTTATTTCTAACTCTGCTTGTCTGATATCTCCACATCCATTAAGCTGAGTAAAACAACTTCACAGTTGTACAGTGTTCTTATGGGCCACCTGAAACATGAATGGAGTGGACCACCTCTCCTATGCTCTTGGGGAGCTCTTATTTCCAAAATTCATTTCACTTCACAATATTACAGCATCTGGATTTATTAAACAGTAGGTGTTAAACCAGAATGGATACTGCACATTTATCTGTTCCATACAGAGTTGTATTATCACTTTCACACGATCTCATTTTTCTACTCTTGCTCCCTTTTTTCTTTTATCTCTAACAGTCTCCTTACAGGCTCTCCATTGTCTATTGTCTTTCCTCATAATGACTTTCTTCAGAGGACAGATCAGAGAGGAAGGCCACTGCCATCTTGGGGGACTAGTGGTGCCTGGTATATCCAAATCTTCATCACACCCGCTTTGTGGCTACATTAGCATTATTTAGAAGAGTACCTTTGAGAGTCACTGTAATGCTCTCCTCAGAGCCCTTTATCCTCTGTCTTAAGGTGAAGCTGTTTCATAAAGAAATCCTTTCAATTCTTCAGTGACAAAACTGTCTTTTAAATGGGGTTCAGAACTTTTTTGATTTTAATTCAATTCTATAATAAAGGAAGTTACTTTCATTTTTAAGAAGTGTGGAGAGTAAGTCCCCATGGGGGAAAAAAATCCTCTCATTTGGTTTAAGACAGATGAATAATAAAGAGAGAAAAAAGATAACTGGATTGTTAAAATTTGACTGCAAGGAGAAGGTAATTTCAACTCAAGAGCTGTCAGCACAGGGCAGAGGAAGGATGATAAAACAGGGATGAGAGGTACTCCAGGCTAGTGAGAGCTCTGAATGAACATCTAATAATACTGAACAACCTGTAGACATTTTAAGAACATTAAGAACGTGGTATCTAAAAGCATCTTTCCTTATACTCTGTGTTCTATGGAATCTGAATATATTACTAAATCACAGTAATTTTCACGGATGCTCAAATATTCTTCACTTATCATGAAAACAATGCAAAAAAGTGAAATAGCCCAAATGACTGGTAAGAGACCCACACATGCAAAGGATGTTTTTATGTTATTTTAAAATTTATCTGTATGTAAACAAATAATTATACATGTCGATGCTCTCACGTGACACATAATTTTTAGGTAAGTCTCTGTTTTTATTTTCCTTTTTCAATTATTTCCTCTCTCTGTTTCTTTCTCACATCTTTCTCCATATATTATCTCTCCCCACAACCATGTCAACAATCTATTATATATATATTTAAAATATATGATATACTTGTAATCTCTTAGTTTTTCTTGTAAGGTTTTTATTTTTCACTTGTTACTTATAGGCTAAAATCCATCAAGAATTTTTCTTTATTTATGGTCTAAGATAAGGACCCATCTGTATTTTCGTTCAGAGAGATAGAACTTATACAGGCTCAATTATCTAACCTATTCACCATTCTCTTTTTCACAATGAGTAGAATGGCCACCTTGGAGAAATACTCAATTGTTATGTAAACTGGGATATATTTCTACATTATCTTATGTTCTTATGCTATTCTTCCTCCAACATCACATTGAAATGATTATAATGGTGCATTAGTTTTGTATTTCAAATTACCAAGGACTTGGTGAATTAAACAATACAAAGAGGTTATCTTACAGTTCTGTAGGGCAGAATTCTGACATGGATCTCACTGAGGTAGAATCAAAGTGTTGCTTGGCTGTGTTCACTTCAGGAAGCTCTAGGGGAAAATCCTTTTCCTTGCTTTTTCCAGCTTCTAGAATCTGCCTGTATTCCTTGGCTCATGGAATTCCTACCTCTGTTTTCAAGCCAGCAATAGCTGGTCAGATGATTCTCATGCTACCATCTCTCTGGTTCTCTGCAGCCTGAAAGGTTCTCCACTTGCCTCTCCACTCTATTTAAAAGATGGCTTTAAGGGCTTTGTAATTAGATTGGATCCACCTGGGTAATCCAGGACAGTCTCCATCTCAAGGTCCTTAACTTTAATCACACCTGCAAAATCCCTTTTACCATGTGATGTAATATCAATCAATGTACAGAACACCTACAATGCTCTAGAGATTAGGGTGTGGCATCTTTGGGGGCTATTGTGCTTATCACAGATTTGGTTCAAGTTCTGATATCTAGTAAGGCTAGTTTCTGACCTGCCCCATAACTGTTATTTTTCATGCTTTTCTTGCTATTACTCGGAACTTATTCTTTAATTTATGCTTTAAGAATGTTTAACAAATCTAGGGACTTCCCTGGCAGTCCAGTGGTTGGGACTTCACCTTCCAATGCAGGGGGTGCGATCCCTGGTCGGAGTCCCACATGCCTCGCAGCCAAGAAAAAAAAAAAAAAACCCACAAAACAGAAGCAATATTGTAACATTCAATAAAGATTTTAAAAATCGTCCACATCAAAAAAATCTTTTAAAAAAAAGAATGTTTAGCAAATCTAGAAAAAGATGATAGTTTTAGAATTGCATTAACTATTGGAAACTTATCTGCACATTTCCCAAATTTTGTGGACAACATAAAATGCCATGTCTGTGCATTTTTGGCTCTGGGAATGATAAACAGAGGAGCGTCTTTGCACTTTATTATGATTCAAATCAATTGGAGAATAAATAAAACAAACAACAAAAATGTGGGTGTAATTGTAACCTTAAGTTTTCATTAAAATGTGGAGTAGTTCCTTTTGTAAATCCTGAAGGTGTTTACTCTGTCATTTCTGGGGTAAAAGTGGAGAATGGGACTAAGCATACAAAACACTCTGCAGCCATACATATTCTTTTCCAAATGAAGTGAGCCATGCTTCATTTAATCTGACGGCTATGAGTGTGTGTGTGTGTGTGTGTGTGTGTGTGTGTGAAAAGAATTAGATGGTATTTAGCTGTCACTCAAAATTCTGTCCAACTATGAGAAGTACATTTGTTTATTGGTTGAAAAAGTTGGACTAGCGTAATATCTTTGCCAAGATTAAAACAGAAAATATCTAGTCTTCTTAATAAGGTAGTATTATTTGTATACACACACACACACATAGATACATATATTGAAGCAGGATCTTTTTAAATTAAGTTGACAAGAATCCAGAGTTTCGTTAGGAGGTGTATTGGTTACCTCTTTTGTACTGCTGTGGATCCCCTAGCCTCACGTATCTCTTATTTCAGACACCACGGTAGTGACTGGTTCTGTGTGAGCTCTGACAGCTTGTTGCACACTCAACCTGGTTTCAGTCTTGCCCCTCTCAGTGACATTTGTGCAAACTCCAAATTCAGGGGCATTAGCATTTTGTGGGATGAGTCATTGACTAATAGGGTAAGGGAGCTGATGGATAAATGTTTCTCCTTTTTCTCCTCAAAGCAGTGATAGACTCGCCCAAGGGGAGTAGTCCTCCTTGATGATAGCTCTCCAGGCCATGACTGCCAGTCTTCATGACTGCCTTTAATGCTCTTCTCTGCCTTGACACCTGAAGGATCTTTCTGGATAGAATTTTCTGATTTTATCATGGCCTTGTTGCCTATGCATTTGATATGCATTCTTTGGCTTGCTTTAATCACAGTCAACTGAGCAATGTCTTCTCTTCAAGCATCTTGAGACTCTCAACACATAACACTTTTTCCAGAACTTACTACCTAAAAGAAGAGACTCTTGAGGGTCTGCACACCCCTGCAAGTTCACCAAAATGTCTGTAAGACAAAATATGTATAGAAAACTAACTTAAAATTTCAATGGGAATGCTTTCAAAGTTCATGAGAAAGGGGTTTTACATTTCTGAATCTTTCTTAATCAAAATCCAGAGCGTTTATTGACTCTAAACTAAGCTTCCAAGATATTTACTCAAAAATTGATATGCAAAAGGTTACCCAGTACCTGGTCTTCTTAAGTGTTACCTTCTGTCATTTAAAACTTCTGATGTCACATGAAGACTCCCAGAGTCTAATCATCATTTATCTCCTGGTAGACTTGATTTCCTCAGGTTTCTGAATCATTTCTAACCACTAAGTGAAGTCCTTAGGTGGGTCTTCCCTTAGGACGAATCAGGCCATTGAATGCATTACCCGTTGTTGCTTTAAACAGCTTCCTCTGAGCCAACAGCTTGACTGTACCTCACGGAGCACTTACTTGAGAGTACCTCAGCCCTCATTATTCCTGACATGCTGAGGAAGTGTGTATTACCATTTTTTGAATCTGAAAAAAATCGAGCATCCAAAAGCATTTGATGAATTCTAGCATTTATAAAGAGTTTAGATTCCAAAATGAGTTTGTATAACTATTAATCATCACTGTCTACAAACTATTGTTGTGTATTCACAAAAAGACATTTTATAGGCACTAATAGGGTTTCAGGGATTTGGTTAGACATGCCCTCCAGGAGCTCATAGTCTCATGAAGGAGTTTACAGTCTATGAAATTGCTTTTTGCAATTGCCTGGAAACACCAGGTACTTTGATTTCTAATTCTTCCATTTAATTTAGGCTTAAAAGACATGAGAAAGAAGTAAATAAGTAAGCTGTTTTAGAATATCTTGGAAATGTATAAATTGTAGCTTGTAAAAAGTAAGTCATTTGAAGTTGTTGATCGTATGAAATGTCTACTAATTCCAAGCAGATTTTGGAGAATTCTCATTGCTTCAAGAGTTCTACATTACTTATTTTGGGGGAGTGGGATTTCACATCCATCAGCCTGCAAATATAAATTAATTCCTTGTGTCAACATGGTTTCTACAAATGCATCTGTTTGTTCATTTTATTTAGCAAATATTTAATTTCCACTATGGACCATATACTGCACAAAATGCCAAGGATTCAAGAGTGAACAGGGAAGAAATGGTCCCTGTTTTCATGGAACTTACATTCTTTTGGTGGAAAATTTCAGTAAATAAGCAAACAAATACAAAAAGTAATTATAAATTATGTAAAGCAAATAAAAGCGTGATGCATTAAGCAGTACCCGTGGCTATATTTTAGATAGGGCGTTTGGGAAAAGTTCTCCAGGAAGGTGACATTTAAGCCGAAAAAGATAAGTTGAAATGAGACAGGCAAAATTCTGAGGAAAATATTCCAGAAGAGGCAGAGGAACACTAAGTGACATGTGGGACCTCTGCAAGTTGTGGTGCAGGGAATAGAATCAATGTTAAGAGATTACGCTGGAGTTGGAAGCAGAGGCCAGATCTTGCAGGGCCTGGACGCCATGATGTGGAGTTGCCATTTTATTCTAAATGCAATGGGAAGCCGATGAAGAACTTTGAGCATAATTTATATTAATAGGGGTAATACGACCAGTTACATCGTTCTCTAAACAAGTATTAAAATACACAGAGCCTCAGCTCAGTGTAGATACCTCTTTTGAAAGTATGATTGAACAAATGTAGGTTTTGAGAAGTTGATGTGATAGATTAATACTTGACCAACAGCAGAAAGATCAATGGGTAATGAAACCAGCTAGGATCACAAGACTCCCAGGTCTGGGGACATAAACTCTAGGTCTGGAGAAAAGGAAATTCTCAAGAAAATACTAAGAAGGATTTTGTGCTGCTCAAACTCCATCCTTGATGAAAGGAGCAATGGGAAGAATTCAGAAGAGAGTAGTATTAAAAATTCTGTCTGATGAAAATTAATTGTTGGGGAACATTGTTAGAACCTGAGGAAGATACATCTTTTTTCAAATAGTTACAGCAAGAATGAATGCCCAGTTGGCCTGTGAGCGAAGTAAGGAGACACTAAGAAGCCAAGAGCTCCTTATAAGTGAGAAAGATGACTGTGTGGTACCTATCCCCATACAATTTGAGAAGGCTTACATTGCATTATAATAGCTCTTTTAATCAGATTGTGTGCATAATTGAAAATATAATGTGAAAAATGGGGAGTTCATAATCCATTCCCAAGGTTACAGTCTAGAGCTCTTAGTAGGACTGTGTGGACCAGGGAACCTTCTGTTTGAAGATACTGCTGAAGTGTTCATCATGGATACAATGGCCTAAAAAAAGACAGCTGTGCATCAAAATCCATCAAAATCAAAGTCCATCAAACTCATTAACAGTCTCTTGTAACTAATGACCAAACAAATGGAGGCGAGGTCAGCCCCTCTGAAGAAGCCTTAGGGGCAGCAAGTGTGGGGCTGGGGAGACAATGAAGAAAAATGTAGAGAAAAAAATCAAGAAAGAGATAGTTCCAAGACAGCAAAATGGAAAATTAATGCAGAGAAACACAGAGACATCCCAAATGTAGGAAGATCTATGCAAGTGATTATGCAAATGAAGAGAAAGGGGTTAAGGGTTGAGGTTTCTTACAAGTGAAAATGCCCAAAGGCATTATCTCATGTCAGTTCGGGGTTCATTACTAGAAAATGATTAGAATCAATGCTATGAAGTCAAGAGGTACCTTAATAGAGAATTTGGCTTATGAAAAACAATAACAGAATTAATGAAGGGGCTTTAACCTTTAAGTTCAATACATATTTAATTCTGTTTGTCTGGGCAAAACTTAAATATAAGGAAAGTAATTTATTGTTGAAGCCCTGTAAAGTGCAATGATTATTATGCTAATAAGACTGGATAAGTAAAATCTCTTGCTTTATAAATGTCATAGATTAAAAATGGATCGTGCTAATAATTAGAGCAATGACGATTTTATGATTTTAACACAGATCATTTTACTCCAGCTTTAATTATCTTTTCTAATTTAACAATTTTAGTTTAATTATGGGTAGTCATTTATAATTATTTTGAACTTCACAAAATTATTCAGGAGTACAGTAGTTTAAAGACTTATGCTAGATATTTAAAAGAAATTAATCTCACAATGCTGGCTGAAGGTTTTTCTAAAGGAATGGGCAGCTTAAAATTATGTAAGAGGACTTTTATAAGAGGATGATTTGCATTAACAGTTGCTGCTTTTTTGGTTTTCTATCATGAAATGAAGGCTGATCATGTGTAAGTGGCTCTCATATTTTGAATCCGTTATCTCTGGTATTTGCAATTAGCGTACTGGTCACTTTATAGTTTATCTCAAGTCTGAAATATTCAGATTAGATAGAAGAAATGGACTTGTTTGTGACCTATAACATGAATACTATATATTTCCAATATTTCACAGATTAACTTTGAAAGTAGTTCAATTTTATAAGTGAACCAGGTAAGGAAAGTAGGGCTGTCTGTGTAGTGTTTTGGGGAAGAGGAATATTTTATAATAGATTTTAAAATCCTCCTAATTTTACTGCCTAAATATTTCACAAATTATTTCCCCCACCTCACTGCCCCTTCTTCATCTACACTACAGCTGTCCTAATACAGTCCCATGCCTAACCCTCTACATTCAGTTTCTCTCCTCCATTTTTGCCTGGGTATTACTTACTTGTCCTTCAATGTCCATCACAGTATGACTTCTTCAAGTACATCTTCTAAAACTCTCTTCTCAGTTTTGTGTGTTCCCACTAACAAAATCCTATTTTGATCGTGTTATCAAACGTTCAGGGAAGGGTAAGATTGACCTAAACTTAAGATAAAGTTAGATTGGCTAAACTTTGTCAATGATTGTTTTAGAAGAGGCAGGTTAACACCTAATTGTGGCCAATAAGGCATGAAAAGTCTGCTGGAGACTTTCTAGGGAAGGTTTACTTGGAGAGAAAGAAAGAGAGAGAGAGAGAATGAATGAATGAATGAATGAATGAATAGAAAGAGCAACGCTTCTTCAGACGCCAGACTGTTATGTCTAGATGTGATTGATTGCTGGATCTGCTGCAGGATAAAACCAACTTAGAAAAACAAGAAATTGTTAAAAGAATCACAAAGAAGCTGAGCTGGAGTCTGCAGAGCTGAGAGCCTGTCCTACTGACAAGCTTCTTCTCATTTGATGTAATCAGTCTCTTTCTATTTAAGCCATTTGAGTTATTTAAATTACTTCCAATTGCTATACATAGAACTAACTACAGCTGAAAAGGTGAAATTACTGATGGCAGAAATTTGGGACATGGAATGACATGTGCTGTTTCTCTTTCTTTAAAACACTGCCCATACTCCCACCAAAGGGTAGCTGGAGATAAAGAAAATGTATCATAAACTACCAGATTTGATGTAAATCTAACCAGATATGAGAAGAAAGCAAACGTGGAGGTTTGGGGTAACTGAAAAAAAACTGGTTTTGGCTTCATCTTGCTATTTCCTGAGTTTTCAAAGGGTGACTTAGAAAACTGAGTGTGTTCATTTTCTATTGCTGTTAACACATTACCATTTAGTGGCTTAAAACAATACTCATTTATTATCTCATAGTTTCTGTGGCCAAGATTCTAGTCGTGGCATTCCTGGGCCTCTGTTCAGTGTCTCACAGGGCTACAGGAAGGTGTTGGCCAGGGCTGCATTCTCATGTGGAGTCTTATTGGGGAGAATTCTTTTCCAAGCTCATTCGGGATGTTGGTAGAATTCATTTTCTTGTGGCTCTGTAACTGAGGGCTGTGGCTTCTTGCTGGGTGTCACTGGAGGCTGCCCTCAAATTTTACGGGTCACGTGCAGTCCCTTGACAGATTGGCCCTCTTCATGGGCAGTTCACATGATAGCAGCTCACTTCTTTTTTTTTTTTTTAATATACCTTTATTGGAGTATAATTGCTTCACAATGCTGTGTTAGTTTCTGTTGTACAACAAAGTGAATCAGCCATATGCATACATATATCCCCATATCCTCTTCCTCTAGAGCCTCCCTCCCACCCTCCCTATCCCACCCCTCTAGGTCATTGCAAAGCACTGAGCTGATTTCCCTGTGCTATGCGGTTGCTTCCCACTAGATATTTTACATTTGCTTGTGTATATATGTTGTTGCTTCTCTCACTTTGCCCCAGCTTCCCCCTCCCCTGTCCTGTGGCCTCAAGTCCATTCTCTGTGTCTGTGTCTTTATTTCTGCCCTGCCACTAGGTTCATCAGTACCATTTTTTTTTTTTTTTAGATTCCATATATATGCGTTATCATATGGTATTTGTTTTTCTCTTTCTGACTTACTTCACCCTGTGTGACAGACACTAGGTCCATCTACCTCAGTAAAAATAACTCAATTTCATTTCTTTTTATGGCTGAGTAATATTCCATTGTATATATGTGCCACATCTTCTTTATCCATTCATCTGTTCATGGACCTTGAGGTTGGTTCCATGTCTTGGCTATTGTAAATAGTGCTGCAATGAACATTGTGGTACATGACTCTTTTTGAAATATGGTTTTCTCAGGGTATATGCCCAGTAGTGGGATTGCTGAGTCATATGGTAGTTCTATTTTTAGTTTTTTAAGAAACCTCCATACTGTTCTCCATAGTGGTTGTAACAATTTACATTCCCACCAACAGTGCAAAAGGGTTCCCTTTTCTCCACACCCACTCCAGCATTTATTGTTTGTAGACCTTTTGATGATGGCCATTCTGACCCATGTGAGGTGATACCTCACTGTAGTTTTGATTTGCATTTCTCTAATAATTAGTGATGTTGAGCATCTTTTCACGTGCCTCTTGGCCATCTGTATTTGTTCTTTGGTGAAATGTCTGTTTAGATCTTCTGCCCATTTTTTAATTGGGTTTTTGTTTTTTTGATATTGAGTTCCATGAGCTCTCTGTATATTTTAGAGATTAATTCTTTGTCCGTTGTTTCATCTGCAAATATTTTCTCCCATTCAGAGGGCTGTCTTTTCTTCTTGTTTATGGTTTCCTTTGCTGTGCAAAAAAAGCTTTTAAGTTTCATTAGGTCCCATTTGTTTATTTTTGTTTTTATTTCCATTACTCTAGGAGGTGGGTCAAGACAGATCTTGCTGTGGTTTATGTCAAAGTGTTTTTCCTATGTTTTCCTCTAAGAGTTTTATAGTGTCCCGTCTTACATTCAGGTCTTTAATCCATTTGGAGTTTATTTTTGTTTGTGGTGTTAGGGAGTGTTCTAATTTCATTCTTTTACATATAGCTGTCCAGTTTTCTCAGCACCACTTATTGAAGAGGCTGTCTTTTCTCCACTGTATATTCTTGCTTCCTTTGTCATAAATTAGGGGACCACAGGTGCGTGGGTTTATCTCTGGGCTTTCTATCCTGTTCCATTGATCTACATTTCTGTTTTTGTGCCAGTACCATACTCTCTTGGTTACTGTAACTTTGTGGTATAGTTTGAAGTAGGGGAGCCTGATTCCTCCAGCTCCACTTTTCTTTCTCAAGATTGATTTGGCTATTCGAGCTCTTTTGTGTTTCCATACAAATCGTAAAATTTTTTGTTCTAGTTCTGTGAAAAATGCCATTGGTACTTTGAGAGGGATTGCATTGAATCTGTAGTTAGCTTTGGGTAGTATAGTCATTTTCACAATATTGATTCTTCCAATCCCAGAACATGGTCTATCTCTCCATCTGTTTGTATCATCTTTAATTTCTTTCATCAGTGTTTTATACAAGTCTTTCACCTCCTTAGGTAGGTTTATTCCTAGGTATTTTATTCTTTTTGTTGCGATGGTAAGTGGGATTATTTCCCTAACTTCTCTTTCTGATTTTTCATTGTTAGTATAGGAATGCCAGAGGTTTCTGTGCATTAATTTTGTATCCTGCAACCTTACCAGATTCATTGATTAGTTCTAGTAGTTTTCTGGTGTCATCTTTAGGATTTTCTATGTATAGTATCATGTCGTCTGCAAACAATTACTGTTTTACTTCTTCTTTTCCAATTTTTCTTCCTTTTATTTATTTTTCTTCTCTGATTGCCATGGCTAGGACTTCCAAAACTATCTTGAGTAAGAGTGGTGAGAGTGGACAGACATCATTGTTTTGTTCCTCATCTTAGTGGAAATGCTTTCAGTTTTTCACTATTGAGTATGATGTTTCCTGTGGGTTTGTCATATATGGCCTTTATTATGTTGAGGTAGGTTCCCTCTGTGCCCATTTTCTGGAGAGTTTTTATCATAAATCGGTGTTGAATTTTGTCAGAAGCTTTTTCTGCATCTATTGAGATGATCATGTGGTTTTTATTCCTTAAATTGTTAATATGGTGTTTCACGTTGATTGATTTGTGTATATTGAAGAATCCTTGCATTCCTGGGATAAATTCCACTTGATCATAGTGTAGGATCCCTTTAATATGTTGTTGGATTCTGTTTGCTAGTATTTTGTTCAGGATTTTCCCATCTATAGTCATCAGTGATATTGGTCTATAATTTTCTTTTTTTGTGATATCATTTTCTGGTTTTGGTATCAGGGTGATGGTAGCTTCGTAGTATGAATTTGGGAGTGTTCCTACCTCTGCAATTTTTTGGAAGAGTTTGAGAAGGATTGGTGTTAGCTCCTCCATAAATGTTTAATAGAATTTGCCTGTGAAGCCATCTGGTCCTGGACTTTTGTTTGTTGGAAGATTTTTAATTACAGTTTCAATTTCATTTCTTGTGATAGATCTGTTTATATTTTCTAATTCTTCCTGGTTCAGTCTTGGAAAATTGTACCTTTCCAAGAATTTGTCCATTTCTTCATGGTTGTCCATTTTATTGGCATGTAGTTGTTTGTAGTAGTCTCTTATAATCCTTTATATTTCTGCTGTGAACGTTGTGATTTCTCCTTTTTCATTTCTAATTTTATTGATTGGTGTCCTCTCCCTTTCTTTCTTGATGATCTGGCTAAGGTTTTATCAATTTTGTTTATCTTCTCAAAGAACCATCTTTTAGTTTTATTGATCTTTGCTATTGTTTCCTTCGTTTCTATTTCATTTTTTTCTGCTTTGATCTTTATGATTTCTTTCCTTCTACTGCCTTTGGGTTTTCTTTGTTCTTCTTTCTCTAGTTTCTTTAGGTGTAGGGTCAGATTGTTTATTTGAGATTTTTCTTGTTTCTTGAGGTGAGATTGAATTACTATAAACTTCCATCTTAGAACTACTTTTGCTGCATCCCATAGGTTTTGAGTCATCGTGTTTTCATTGTCATTTGTTTCTATGTAGTTTTTAATTTCTTCTTTGATTTCTTCAGTGATCTCTTGGTTATTTAGTAGTGCGGTGTTTAGCTGCCATGTATTTGTGTTTTTTGCAGTTTTTTTCCTGTAATTGATTTCCAATCTCATAGCATTGTGGTCAGAAAAGATGCTTGATATGATTTCAATTTTCTTAAATTTTCCAAGGCTTGATTTGTGACCCAAGATGTGATCTATCCTGGAGAATGTTCCGTGTGCACTTGAGAAGAAAGTGTATTCTGCCACTTTTGGGTAGAATGTTCTATAAATATCAGTTAAATCTATCTGGTCTATTGTGTCATTTAAAGCTTGTGTTTCCTTATTTATTTTCTGTTTGGATGATCTGTCCACTGGTGTAAGTGGGGTGTTAAAGTCCCCTACTATTATTGTGTTACTGTTGATTTCCCCTTTCATGGTTGTTAGTATTTGCCTTATGTATTGAGGTGCTCCTATGTTGGGTGCATAAACATTTATAATTGTTATATCTTCTTCTTGGATTGATCCCTTGATCATTATGTAGTGTCCTTCTTTATCTCTTGTAACAGTCTATTTTATCTGATACAAGTATTGCTACTCCAGCTTACTCTTGATTTCCATTTGCATGTAATATCTTTTTCCATCCCTTCACTTTTAGTCTGTATGTGTCCCTAGGTCTGAAGTGGATCTCTCGTAGACAGCATATATATGGGTCTTTTTTTTGTATCCATTCAGCCATCTGTCTTTTGGTTGGGGCATTTAATCCATTTACATTCAAGGTAATTATTGATATGTATGTACCTATTACCATTTTCTTAATTGATTTAGGTTTGTTTTTGTGAGTCTTTTTCTTCTCTTGTGTTTCCTGCTTAGAGAAGTTTCTTTAGCATTTGTTGTAAAGCTGGTTTGGTGGTGCTGAATTCTCTTAGCTTTTGCTTGTCTGAAAAGCTTTTGATTTCTCCATGAAATCTAAATGAGATCCTTGCTGGGTAGAATAATCTGGGTTGTAGTTTTTCTGTTTTATCACTTTGAGTATATCCTGGCACTCGCTTCTGGCTTGCAGAGTTTCTGCTGAAAAAACAGCTGTTAATCTTATGGGGATTCCTTTGTATGTTATTTTTTTTTGCTTTTCCCTTGCTGCTTTTAATATTTTTTTCTTTGAATTTAATTTTTGTTAGTTTGATTAATATGTGTCTTCGTATGTTTCTCCTAGGGTTTATCCTGTATTGGACTCTCTGTGCTTCCTAGATTTGGGTGACTATTTCTTTTCCCATGTTAGGGAAGTTTTGCACTATAATCTCTTCAAATATTTTCTCAGACCCTTTCTTTTTCTCTTCTTCTTCTGGGACCCCTATAATTCGAATGTTGGTGCGTTTAGTGTTCTCCCAGAAGCCTCCAAGAGTGTCTTCAAATCTTTTCATTCTTTTTTTTTCATTCAGCCCCTCGGCCGTTATTTCCACCATTTTATCTTCCAGCCCACTTATTTGTTCTTCTGCCTCAGTTATTCTGCTATTGATTCCTTCTAGTGTATTTTTCATTTCAGTTATTGTGCTGTTCATCTCTGTTTCTTTGTTCCTTAGTTCTTCTAGATCGTTGTTAAACATTTCTTGTATTACAGACTCAGAGCTCCCACCACAGGGGCTTTGGCCCAACCCCTGGCTCGTGAACCAAGATCCCTCAAGCTGCGGGGGGTGGCAAAAGAAAAAGAAAAGAGATAAAATGGAAAATAGTAACAAAGAGTACAAAATAAAATTAGGAAACTAACAGATATGTTAGAAAGAATATAAAAATAAAAAATATATAGATGAAACAACAACAACCAAAAGGTAAAACAGACCCACAATAGTAAAAAAGAGAAGAAGAAGAAAAAAAAGGTGGAAAAGACCTTGGCTGTGGGGGTGGGGCTTAGGCAGGGGCGGGTTTAAGCAGTGGGTGGGGCCTATTCTTAGGACCCACAGGGCTGGAAAAGGCCCTGGGTGTGGTGTGAGGTGGGACTTAGACTCCAGAAGGGCAGAAGGAGCCCAGGTGTGCTTCTGGTCTCAGAGGGCAAGGGACCAGGCCTGGGAGCCCAGCAGGCTTTCCAGGCTCAACTGTGCAGAGCAGATTCCCTCCGGGCCTCTCCTGCTCCTCCAGGGTCCTGGAGGGCCCCTCTTCCCTGCCTCTCCTGTTCTCCCTCGGCCTCCTTCCTATGCCCCCAGGAACAACGTGGCCCGGAGGGGACCTCTGAGGGCGTAGCACCCGGCAGAGCCAGGCAAGCTTCCCAGGCCGATTGGGCAAGTGAAACGCTTGGCGCACTTCCCCCGATCAGAGCCCCTGAGGGTCCCTTCAGGCGTGGAAACCCCTCCCCCCTCCCAGCCACCCCTCAGGTCCTGTCTGGCCGCTACTTCTCCTCCCCCTAAGTCCCCCGACGTCCTACTGGTTTGCTTGCAGGTTCCTCCTATCTCCTTGGGTGTCTTGGTCCCCCACCAGTGTCTGGCAGGTGCCCTAGTTGTGAGGAGAGGCAAACTGCTCATCTTCCCATGCTGCCATCTTCAAGCGTTTCAGCAGCTTACTTCTTCAAGTGCAGCAGGAGAGTCTCACTTGTGTCTACTAGCAAGACAGAGTCTCGTAAACATGTCATAACCTTAAGGGCATTACAATAAGTGAAATAAGCCAGAGAGAGAAAGACAAATACTGCGTGGTGTCACTAAATGTGGAATCTAAAATGAAAAAATGTCAAATTCATAGAAATAGCAGAAAGGTGATCACCAGGGCCTGGGAGTGTTAGGAATAGGGAGAGATTGGTAAAAGGGTACAAACTTTTAGCTATCAGATGAATAAAGTCTGAGGATCTAATGTATAACATGGTGACTCTAACTGGTAGCACTGCATTGTGTAATTGAAATTTGCTGAGAGAGTAGTAAAATGTTCTCATGCACACATAAAAAAGTAAATATGTGAGGTGATGGATGTGATAATTAACTAGATGAGGGAATAAGTTTACAATGTATACATATATCAAATCATCATGATGTATACTTTAAATACTTAAAAATTTTATTTGCTAATTATACCTCCGTAAAACTGAAAAAAATATATCACCACCTAATCATGAGACTTTTACCATATTCTGCTAGAAGCAAGTTACTGGTCCCACCCACTGTCAAGAAGAGGGACATATTCAGGGTGCAACACTAAAGAACGGAGATCATGTAGACCATCTTAGAATTCTGTCTTTTATAATGAGATACTTCAATAGACTAGAGAACACTATTTGTATTATTTGCTAGAAACAAATTGCATGTCACTCTACAACATTGGGAACTAGGTTAGAGTAATGGGGAGAAAACTGCTTTATGTGACTATTCCTTACAAACATTGCACAAATTTATTCATAAAAGTTATAAGAATATATAATAAAAAAACTGCCTTTAAGCAAAAGTTGGATGTAATTATGTTGAATATTTTCAGTGATGCTTATGTTTTATAAATATGTATTTATATTTATCAAAACAAAATGAAAGAAAACAATACCATCCCTAAAATTCTTGAAAGATTAACCTTGCTGTTGTGCTGACCTGATTCTGCCTCATTTAAGCTCTGTCCTCTGCTGAAACAATTATTTTTATAACTTTATATTCAATGAGGAAACTTCTTTAGATTGAGACTCTGATGTTATAGCAGAGAGAATATTTTGAAATGGTTGAGAATAATGAGACAAAGAACAAAGGTAACTCTGTGGACCCAACACAACATTATCTCTGTAACATTTAGGGACTTGGTTTGTATTGAGATTTTAAATGGCAGAGAGAAGCTACAGAAGTAGTTTCTACTTCTACTTCCTGCTAAATGTCCTACCTAGTGATAAGCCCACTTAAACTAACAGAGCTTTACTAGTAAACTTTTGTAGGTCTCCTATTTAAAGAGAACCAGAGTGAACTCAGATATGCAGAATGCTTTTGAATATGACCCTTCCTCAAATGTGAACAAGTTTTATATTTTCACAATGAATTACCTTTGTTAAACGGTTTTATGATGAAATATGCTTATCCCAGAGGTGGCAAAAAATAATAATAATAACAAAACAAGACATCAACAAAAATCATGTAATGCTTCTTAAGTCTGAGCTCTGATTTTGTGCTAGAAACTCTGGATTCTAATAAGAAAGCCCTGTATAATATTCCATTTAGTCCTTGCATTAACCTTATAGGGTAGATTCTATTACTATCTTCAATATCTGGATGAAGAAACAGAAAAAAAAAATAAGAGTTAGATAACCTGCCTAAGGACACATAGATATTATCATATTCCAGACTAACCTGGGCCATCTGACTCCAGAGCTCACCAGCTGAACTGTGCTATTGTTCTTTCAGAGAATGGATATAATCTTCCCTGGGTCTGATTATATCCACTGTGAATAAGGGACAGGTTCATATAAATATGAAGGCATCTGTTCCTTCAGGTGGTAGATAAAACTTTTTAGTAACTTGAAGTGTGTGTTGTGTTGATCATGAGTGTATGGTACATAATCCTGAAATATTTGTAAGGTCTCAGGGGAATGTACATCAGCAATTTTTCTATTTCTGTATTAATGGAGATATTAGGAAACTTATGCTCATGTTGATAGAAAGGGATATAAATGCAAGCAGATTGGAGAATAATGAACAGGATATTAAATATTAAAAGGACTAATTTAGACTATATTGTTTGAAGGTTTCTCTGAGTTGTAATTGGACTTGGACATTGACTAGTGCTATGGAGTGAAAGAATGAGACCATGAAATGAATAAAGTAGAAGATTCTGTGAGAATCCGCTGCCAAGTTTTTCTCTCTCTCTTCTATATACGCTTAAGATTAATCACCTATAGATTAAGAGAGATTCATATTGCTAGCAATAAATTAAATATTTCCAGAACTGCAGTTGGATAGGAAAATTTTCCAAAGAAATTGTTCAGCATGGTTTAGAGAAAACCTCCTTTGGGGTGAATTTCTCTCTTATCATTGGATTGCCTATCGTAATGTAGGCACAGTTTACAAGTGAAAATAAAAATGCATTTAGCGACCTCTGAAGAGTGTTGGGAAAATGCACTACCATTTTGTATATAGCTTTCGATAAGAAATGTGAAAGGTATTTTGGACTTGTCCAAAAAGCAATCTTGAAACTTCAAGCAGGGTTAAAAAAAATGTCTATGCTATTGAGGGTGTCCCCCGAACTGCAGCAAACTGACAGTTTCGGTGCAGTTTTGCTGTCTAGAAAAAAAAAGTCAATGCAAATAAGGAAATTTTCCTACTAGCAGTAGAGACATTTAAGGACAGAAGGATTAGGGATGTGTAAGACTACTAAAAGATATTTACTGAATCTTAACTTTCAGTTTTCAGTATTTTCTGTTTATTTTCAGAATCTTTGTAACTGACTTCAGTTTTTTGGTCAATAAATCTAAATTGTAAGAATTAGGCTCTTTGATTACTGAAATATAACCAAATAGCCCTTGATTTTTTAAATACAAAAGGAATTTATTTTAATAGGCTAAACAGTACAAATCATTTTTTAATGCATTGTATATTGATGAAGCTACTGGGGAGGGTTCGCAAAGTAGGTTCATATCCAATGGTATTTTTTTCTTCCATAGCCATTTTCTATTGGCAAATAATGATGTTGCCTATTTGTGTTGAAAGGAGGTGAAATGAATATTGTAAGATTTACTTTCCTGTTACACAGTTTGTGACACAAGTTTATCACTGTTTCTCTCCTAACTCAAATAAAACTGTTTCAACTTCTTCATAAATATAATCCTGCCTGCTTAAATATGAGAGAAAAAAGAGTCTTTTAAGGACAGGCTCAGTATTTTTCCTTTGGTGTTAAAAATGTAGCAATTATTGGGACAAACAAAGGGACAAACAATACCAGTTGATTAAATGAGTTTCCTATTTAAGTTACGAAATCTGTTTCTATCGAGGGACATCTGAAAGAAATAAACGGCTTTTGAATAAAAGCAAGGCAAATTCTCTCTCATTACATAATTAGGTCAGTGTAGATTTACTCTTTGTTTTGTGTCTCATATGGATTCTGGAGTACTTTGGCCATTATGGAAAATTTGTCTTGAGCTAATGGAAGTATAGGTCTATTTTTATATTGATAATAAATTCAGCTATTTTGACATTCGGATTGGTAATTAGACAAATTATTGTGAGTACATTAACAGTTATACAGTATTATCAACAAAAGGTGTATTTGTTAAACACCCGATTTTACGTTTCTGAATTTTCCTCTTTAATACCTCGTATTCAAATTAAAAGGATTTCGGTGTAACTCTGTGTGTGTGTGTGTGTGTGTGTGTGTGTGTGCGTGTTTTAAAAACAAAAGCGGAAATAAAGCTTTGCCTAAATTTATTTCATAAAAGTATCATTTGTCCTTTTTCACTTTGAGGACATCTTATTACTCTGAGATTTTATTACTTCTATATAATTTACATTTCAGTATTTTTCAAATTAATTTACTGGTTCATAATTCTTGACTTTCTTAACTTCTAAAACTTTCCTCTGTTTTACTAATGTTTTTCAGCCACTCACAAGAATGGTTACTTCCCAGGTCTATTAATATTTAATATGGCTTTATGTACATGGCCTCAAACTTTGAAATCCCTGTCTCTCACCACAGCCTTTTATCTCCCCCTGCACTCAATCAGCCCCTTACTTCAACTGAACACATGTTTTGCCCTTAGGTTCAACTCTTGTCTGTTACTGATCATCCTAGTGTAGAGTCTCCCATTGCTCATTTGTCCTCTAAACTACATCCCAGTCTTTTTACTTCCAAACTCACAAATACCTTAAAATTCCACCAGATTGTCTGCTTTTGATTGTAAGTTCCACCATTTGCTGCTCTGTTCCTTTAGCCGAGGTAGTTAATTTTTCAGTCTCCCAGTTCATCTGCTAGGTGAGAGTTATAAAATACCTCTCTCCTAGGCTTGCTGTGAGGAGTAAATGAGATTACACTGTTAGGGTGGAACAGTGCCTGGACCATACTGCTTGACACATACTGATATTATTTCGTTCCTTAACTGTTAACTTGACAAGTCACAAACTTGGGTAAATTCTGCTGCCCATTTTCTTATTACTTATGAATCACTGAGTGTTGTTGCAGTGTGATCTTATATTTTAGCTCTGCCACGAGTTACTGTTAAAATGTTATGTAATATTATGTATTTTTATATAGGACAAATATAGATCATAATGTTTATCATCCAAATTGGGACACATCTGGGAGAAAAGAAGGTGCTATTAGCATGACCCTGATTCTGTCTTTGGCACAATGTTATCCTATTGTTATAAGAGCAAAACTGGGTGATAAATAGGCTCCATGGTCTATTTTTGTAACTTCTTATTAGCTAATGTTGGGGAGGAAAAATAATTTTCCCTCTACCCTTCTAGGTTCTTGACTGAGATACCCCCTGTGATAAACAAGAAATGAAAAGGAGAAAAATAAGTTAAATTAAGTATGTATTGGGGCCGCAAAATATGAGAGCCTCTGACAGTTAGGCTGTTGAGGTTTTTATATGCCATCCTGAGCTTAGGAGAAGAGGGTAGGAGTCTGGACTTCAAAGGAAAGGAAGACAGTTCACAGGAAGGTGGGAAGAGCAACTGTTTGGTAAATAAGTGATTGTCATGCCGTGCAGAGACAAAGGGACACCAAGAGAAAGGTGGACAAACAGGCCTTGCTAAGTTCACCCCCCTACGCTCAGCTCATATGCTTTGCTATTATCTCTGATAATAGCTCTGTTCTTGCTACAAGCCCTCTCAATCTTTTAGGCACTTAAGGAAATGATAAAGAAAACTTCCTGAGTTTTCTCTTTCTTAAAAATATTCAGTCCAAAATAATCCTTATGCCGAGTGAGACATATTTTGGGGTGGTAAATTTTGCTCCCCTACACTATCTTTCTTCTTCCTTTTAAATTAAAGAGGATATGGGCAATATGGTTGTTCAGGCTGAACATATAGGTCATTGCAATGCAAGTGAAACAGTCCACACCTAAGTGGTGAAGTCGCCAAGGAGAGGTTGTTAGTGGGATCTTACCTACACTGCCCTGTGGAATGTTCTTTCCTAACATGATCTTCATAGAGCTCTAGTCCATTATATGTGCTGTGTACATATCCACTTTCCCTCCACGATGTTTAGTTGATAAAGACCGTCACTGGTTGCAGAATGTGGTCTCAATCACTCCACAGTCACTGTATTGATAACCACTTTGTCTGACCCCTTAGTCACATCTGACTTATATCTTTAAACCTCCCGCTTCTCTGGTCATTTCTCCTTGACTTACAAACATGTTCAAGTTTTCTCTATCTTAAAAAATATTCAAATTGTTATTCTTTATTTTTCTATAATCTAGTGTCATACTTTGGGAGAGTGGTCCACGTTCATTGTCTCTACTACTTCATTTTTCTCTCACTCTTCAACCGTATGCAAACTGGCTGCAGAGCTCCCTGCCTTAGTCCAGTTCAACTTCCTGGGTTTTCATCCTACCCAATATTTACTGAACTCATATGGTGGTTGGTGATGTTGATCATTAGTTGCATGAGGAAGACTCTTCTCATCTCATCCTTGGATTATGTAAATTTGAATTTACCTTTCTCTTCTTACCTACATTTTCCCCCCTCTTTTTCCTGACTATGTTAAAGCAGACAGTTAGCTAGATATGAGCAGAGAAAGGGTGGCAAGGGGCAGATGGCAGGAAACCACACAGCCTGTAAACGATGGGGGTCCTCGGACAAAGCAAGGCAGGAACCTCCAGACCAACAGGAAAACACACATTTTGGGGTGATAAGTGTCCTAGAAGCAAAGAAAGGTGGGAAAAGACGGGAATCTCCAGCGTCTGAATGTAACCTTTTGCTCACTATGCTCTCATTACAATAAAACTAGCCTTGCAGATAAGAAATACCCATCAGGCACTGATACCATGACACTTCCGATCAAGACTAAATAAGGACAAAAATTCTTCCTCCCCTTGAGAAGGTGGAACTGGGTTGAAAATCAGGGAATACGACTCGGAAATCTCTCCCTCCCCAAAGAATATTCTGCCCCTTCATTTCTACACCCCACGTAACTGGCTTGCCAAAGAAACTCAGGGCAGCTACCCACCTGAGACTGCCTGTTCTCCCTTTGAGAGTGTACTGTCGCTTAAATATGTTTTTGCTTTGCTTTCTTGACCTCCCTGTCTCATATCTGAAGTCTCTGAATTCTTTCTGCCACAAGACAAGAACACGCTCTCTGGTATCATTTACATCTTCTCTTCTTAGACATTCAGAGCTTGTCATTCTCCTGTATTGTTTCTCTTAGGGAGGTCAGCCACGTCAGTTATAACTACCATATTCATTCAAATCAATCCAGTTCTGTATTTCTGGCCCCAATCTCTCCATTGAAATCCAAACTACTGAAAGTCACTATTTTGATATTCTGGTACCTCCTATTTGGTTCTTCCAAACTTCATCCTCTGGGCGTTATATTCACATTGATGGCATCATTATTTATTTAACAATTTATTCTCTCAACTTTAGTCATTGTTAATTCTTCCTGTTATTCACTATATCTCACATGTTTTGATTACCAACTTATTTATTAATTTAACATCCATTTATGCAACAAATATTTATTATTTCTTTTTTTTTAATGCATGATACAATGGCAAATAAGAAAAAGTTTCTGGACTCATGGAACTTTCATTCACGTGGGGAGAAGACATAGTAAACTAACAAATGAATATATAAAAGCTGATTTTTGGATAGTGAAAGCTAGTGCAAAGAAATTGAGACAGGTAAATATGTTAGGGAGTGGCTGAAATGATGATTTAGATGATATAGGAACATTTCATTAAGTAGATGACTTTGCAGGTAAGATCCAAATGATTCAAAAGAGGTACATATGTGAAGATCAAAATGAAGAGTATTCCGGGGAGAGAAAACAAAGTATAAAGTCCTTAAGTTTGGACTAGACACCGTATCGTACGAGCCGAAGGAGAGAGAGCATGGCTAAAGCCTCGCAAGCCAGGGGCAGAGTGCCAAAGAGGTTTAGGGTGTGCACCGGGCTAAAGTCAGGTGACATCTCTGAGTTCTTAATCATGAGTTGTAGACAAAGAGGTGTCATGATCTCATTTATGCTTTGAGAAGATGACTTCGGGTTCTTATATATAAAATGAAGTACAGGCTAACAAAGAAGCTGTGAGGCGTTTGAAGCAGCTCGATTGATAGTTGGTGGTGACTTGGCTTAGAGTGGTTACCAGTGGAGATGATTTTTTGGATATATTTTGGAGTTAGTGTTCACAGGCTTTAATGATAGATGAGGAAGAAGAACACATAATGGGCTCAGTGGTGGTGACTTTAACTGAGATGAGAAAGACTAGGGAAGCAAAGGATGTGGGTATGAATTGAGTTCAACTTTTAGGTAATTATTAAATATGAAATTGTTAATGCTAAGTAGGCAGTTGACGGAATCTGGGGCTCAGAGGAATGTTGAGGCATAGAAAAGAGGAAATTGTGGTATCATGGAAGCCAAGAGAACAGTGTTTCCTGCAAGCCCGATGCTGTCAAATTAGGTGGGAACATTGTATCTGCCAACATAGAAGCCATATGCCACTTTCCTGTTTCAGCTGACTGGTGGCCATAGATGCCTAACCAGAGTGGGTAAATGTAGTGTAAGTGCCTGACGTTAAGCTTTTTGAGTCCTGAGGCATCCATTTCAAAGATATCTTTCTCAAATAAAGATACTGCGAGCTGCATGACACAACTACTAGTTAAGGAACTAGATAAGAAACCAGGCTGCCCCAGCAATGAAATTCCCCTTTAGAAAGCCCTGGTTTACCTAAATAACTGACCATTTGAATGACGTCACTTATTCCTTCCTGTGCTTTAGTCCTAATTCCTGCTGTTATCTTTTAAATTCACCAATAAAGAGTAAACCCACAAAACCCTAGGCACCCCACTCTCAGACCCCAATAAAGGCAGAAACCAGGTTCCCACTCTCTCTTTCTACCCATAACCTCACTGTGTGGCCCCAGATGTGCCATGTACCCTTCAAGACTTGTCAATAATATATCTGTTTGTACCCCAAAGTTCCCTGATGGTTGTTTTGAGGCTGTGTTTTGTAATGATAAGAACCACAGGGGCTTAGCTCTGGAGGGGGAGATGTCTGTGGAGACTGGCCACAGTTATAGGGGCCCAAGTGAGTGCCCCCCAGGACATTTCTAGCCCATAGCATTATCAATAGACTGGGACCAACACAAAATGGTAAAGAAAGACTATAGGTAGAAAATGGAAACTACAGATTTTATACCAAAATGACCCTGCATACTATTTCCTCTTTCTGCTTATCATTACCATTTCCTTTACCCTTCTTCATGCCCTATTGTTTATCACTTGAACCTTTGAAACAATCTCTGGACTACTTTCTGCTTATGAAGTTTATGTCTCCTCTCTCCAGAATGGCTCTTCATTGACCAGGGTCATCTTGAAGTGTGGCAGACTATCAATTATCCAATGGAGATTTGATAATTTTCTATGACTATAAAAAGATGAAAACTTTTGTTCACGTATATTTCATATATTTGAAATTTGAGGTTAACTATTTTTCATAGAAATTCTATTACAGCCATAATAATTATTAAGATTTTGATAATGGACTATAAATATTGTGCTGGACAGTTGGTCTAGGCTAACATTCATTTAACAGGCAGTAATTTGTCTTGACTGAGGTATTTTCATATAAATTGCATTTTATTAATTAAATTTGTTAAATTTGCATTTTTATTGTAGCTGGGATATTGCTTTATTTTATCCCCAATTCACATAAAAGGACCAATAGCTTAAAAGTCACTCATTAAAGCATGAAGGTAGTAACAAAATAGGATCATAAATACTGTAACACAGAATAAAGTCATAAATATAAACATTGACTAGGACTTGTAATAAAATATTGAACGTGAATTTGTTCTTAGAACAAAACTTCTGAGCATGTAATAATTTCATAAAGGCAGCAGCAGAAGAAAATTGCAAACAGGAATTTCAAGGAAGATCACGTTAAATTAGGTTTGTTAAACTGGTAACCATCTATACAGAGTGGCAGTGCCTAAACTGTTCTGAAGTTCTGACAAATGGTTGCATGGAGGCGTCACAGTTTATGTGCCAACTGGAAACAAAGCATAGTGAGCTCTGTGGTAAACAGTTGAATTTATGTCTGAAAGGTGAAAATCATCATTTTCCGTGTGAAATTAGTTAATTAGATTCAAATAGGTTCAAATAGTTCAAATAGGAGAGAACAAAGTGAAACTCAGCTATCAAAGTTTATCATTGCAAGTTTTAGTCTGTATAATAAAAAATATGTATAAATCATGCCATTTTTTAAAGAGCTTCACAAATCAGTAAATGATAAGTATGCCCATGTGAGGGAAAGCAGAACAGACTATAGAAAAAATACACTTGTCAACTGATATGGTACGTCTGCATAATATCGTGAGTATGCAGTGTGGAAGAACTGTCACCATCCAACATACATGCCATTATCGTGTTCTTTATCCGTGGAAAGAACACTGATGTATAAAGTGCATTTGGTCTCTGCATATAAGAGAGAAGTGTTCAACATGTTTTGTTTTGTTTATTATTGAAAAATCATGATACAGGAGAGGAGTTTTCTCATTTAATTGAGGACTATTTTATGAATTGAATGGAAGTGGCTATACTGCGGTGCCAGTTTATGCACAATTTTATTCTCCAAATATCTGTGACTCTAAAGAAATCCCCACTGATCTTAATCCACTGCTGAATAAGACAGAGAAAACTGTAAATAAAATCAAATTATGGTCATGTTGTCTGTATGTTTTTAGTGTGCTCTCCGAAAAAATAACAAGTCATGACTGCTTTTCTATTCTGCTGAACCCTGACTCTGAAAGGTATAATGAGTTTGAAATGAGATTAGGAAGCAAAGAACATTTATTCGTGACACTGAAAATGCCTTTAACGACCATTCTTGAGATTTCAAGTATGTTGCTCAGTGATTTATTTCAGTGATACCAACTTATTTATTACCAACTTAATTATTATTATTTATTCCTCTTTCTGAGGAACTAAATTTGGTATATCTGGGGTACCTAGAACCTATCACTTAATGGCCAATATAAAATTTTAAAAATTAAGTATAAATATAAAGATTTCTCAAGAAGAAAATTATGATGCAAATGGCTAGTTTGCAAAGAGTTTAGTTCCTTCAGAGTAATATTTTCTTCACTTACTGATGAAAGAAATTAATGATTTAATCAGCATATATTTGTTTTCTTAAGTCATACATGCCTATATGCTGTAGAAATACGTAAATGCACCCAAAGAATGATTTGGGCACTTATTGCCACAATCTAAGTTGAATCACTCAACCTTGAAGATATGATTGTGATATTTTTCAACTTGAAGTCTAATGGGGCACTGAAAATAGTCTTAGTTTAGAAATAGTCCGTAAATTCTATCCAGATATCTGCTAACCAGTTGACAGGATCACCAAAAACTAGCTGCTATTCCTGGTGAATGATATTTATTTAACAGAATGAAAGACTGGAGGGATATTCATTTCCACTAATATAGGTAACTATTAGATTGTGCCATATGAATCAATAATGTTGAACTGTTTTGGACTGACAAAAAATGGACGTTTTATATGGCTCAACCTAATAGATAATATGAAAACCCTTCAGCTTCAAAACATTCAGAAATACTGGATAAAATACAATAAAATACTTTAAAATATATACTTTCATTAACAAGGGAATAAGAAAAATCCTGAGAAGTTATAAAGCAAAAGAAAGCTGATGATATGCATGAAAAGTGGGAGATGAAGCTGTGGTTTTTCTGGGAGTGTTTGTTGATGCAGGTCACCAGTATGTGTGGTTTTCCACATCCCCGCAGGGACAGGGCACAAGGCTTTGGTTAGGAAGAGAATTAGCTAAGACTGTATGAGGTCAGAACCCTTGAACTTCCCATCTAAGCTCTCAGAGGAAAGCAATTAAAGATTCTGAGGGTTTGTAACCAAGTCCTTGCCTTCATAAAGTTTGGCTTTCAATGTATGCTATCAGAGAGGCCAAGGACATCTAAAGCCAACAAATTAATTCTCTGTTATTAGTGCTCTAGCACTGAAAGAAGCAAATGTGAATACTTTCTGGAACAAAGCACTCACAATCCAGGTTGCACAGGGTTCTCAGAGAAAAAGTTCTTGTGAAAAGGAAGCCACAGCCCCAAATAACATAAACTAGCCATGATAAATAATAATCAGAATAGATAACCAACAACTAAATTAAACATAGAGTTATTAGTTAATGAAATGATAAGATTTAAAATATAAGTACGTTGCATCTTAAAAATGAAATATGGAGTTGAAAACACAAGCAAGAGACAAAAAATTTAAAAATCACAACAAAATTTAAGAGAAACCAAAAGAACATATAGAAGTGAAACATGTAATCATGAGAAAAAAGCAATAGAAGAGTTAAATGCCAGATTCAATATAGCTATTGGAAAAGGTGCAAGCTGGAAATGAGAAGAATACATTTCTCAGAAGGAAGCATAGAGAGTTAAAGAAATAAAATAAAATGAAAGCAATCTTTCATTTCAAACATGGAAGAACGAATGAGACAGACCAACATATTTCTAATTAACAAGGACGAGTGAATACAGAGAGTAGAATAGAGGTAATATGAAAGATGTAACTCCTGCAAATTTTCTGGAGTTGAAGAAAATCTTGGTATATCATGTTTGTGAGTCATGGTGAATCCCAACCAGGATGAATTAAAAAGAAAAAATCCACATATAGACATACTTTAATGAAATACTGAGTATTCCAAAAAAAAAGTATGTAATCACACTTTTTAAAAAAGCAATCACATAAAATATTACTTACAAAGATTAACTTAGTGCATTTACTAACATCAATAGAAACAGATGACAGAATGAATTAAAATACTAAGAGAATATAACTAGCAACTTAAAATTTTATATCTAGTCATTAGCTGAATTTAAGATCCAGATAAACCTATTAAGGAAATGGTAGTTAAATAAAGAACATTCTAGAAAAAAAAACACCATGTGTTTTGAATGCAAATAAACTCTTACCAAAACGCATACTAAATGTTATACTATGAAAAGAACGAAACCAAGACCAGAAAGAAGGAATAAGATGTAGATAGAAAGGTGAACAAAGAAACAGGAAATAATGGGTTAAATAATCAAATATTGTTTGGGTAAAGTAATAATGATGATGATGATGAAAATTTGGTCCAGATTCAGAAGGGTCTTAGATCCCACCTCTCAATGGCATCTTTAACCTGTCGTAAGTGGGATGGGGTCTAGGATAACGATTAACATTACGGGTGTCTTGGTTTGTGATCCCAAAGAAGCAAACAGGCAGCAAGGATTTGGGATTGGCTAGCTGGCTGGGAGGTAATTCTAGAAAACAAAAGTAGAGAAGTGGCAAATTTAGATAGGAGACAGACAGTAAAGAGTGCATCAACAATTAAGTTACCACTGTGGGCAGCTGGAAGTTAATCTTTCTGAGGAACTACAGAAAACAGTGTAATACACACACACCTCAGATTTTTTTTCCACCTGGATTGTAAGGAAGCTGAGGTATTTATACACCAACTCCTGTCAAGTCCCTGGTTGAGAACTGCTGGACATGGGGACATTAATTCCCCAGAACTTCTGGCTGCCTTTCATGAACACAATCAGGACAGGTTCCACTGGACAGAGAAAGCCCTCAGCAAAGAAATGCAGGCACTGGAATTGAACAGTGCAACACCAAAAAATAGTTTTTCGTTTCAATTTTTAAACCAGAGTCCTCTCTTCTTTCTAGCTTCTGCCATATAACTAACAGATTACACTTTGTCTTAGAATCCAAGCTCTTTTTTTTCCCCTCCACTCAGTGAGGATTAAGTTTTTGTTTTTTTTTTGAGGATTAAGTTTTTTTTCTTTGGATTTTCTGAAAGCAAAAATAACAATCAAACCATCTTTTACTTAAATAAGAGAAGACTGATAAATTTTTCTACAGGATAGTTTACCACAAGTTTACTTAAAGGTAAGGCTGAGAGGAAGCCCCTCTCTCCCTGCTGTCATTTCCTACAGTCAGCCTGAATCCAATACCTAACTGCCAGTATACAGTCAAAAAGGAGGACTCGGAAGTTAGTGTTCTGGTAGTAAGGTGACTTACAAAGACATCATTCACAACTCTGGGAATCACAAACATCTGATTTTGTGAGTTAGTTTTATATCAGCTTCAGAATTGGAAAGAAGCTACACACAGTGATTCTTTGCCATTCATTTGCCATTTAGTTATGAGGCTGAGCATGTGATAAGAAGCAAGGATGTCCGCTGAAGTCAGCTGTAGAGTGGACTTCAGTCGACAAGGAAAATCTGGTGTTGGAGGCTGGTTTGGAGTGCTCTTGAGCATCACAGTCAGGGCCTGGGATATGACTGAAAAGGGGTATTACATTTTTCTTCCAAGAAACACCATGTTAGATTAACAGTGAATCATGTTACTGATTTTCTCCTAAGATACTCCTTCATTGTATCAGGCTAAGATTCAAGAACATTTCCCTCTTTTTCAAAGCTCACTTCCAACACTTCAAAAATAAGATGTGCCATTTTGTATGTTCAGCATGTCAGTTGCTAAGTGTGTGTATGTGTATGTGTGTTAGTCACAAATCTTTCAGCTGCAAGTGATAAAGATGCACTCAAACTTAAGAGACCAAAAGGAGAATTTATCATCTCACGTAATTGGTTGTGGAGGAGAGCTGTCTAAGGAATAAGCCTTGCTTAGGCACCACTGGGTTCTGGGCTTCAAACAATGTTATGAGGCTACTCCTTTCACTTTCCTCAGAGTTGGCTTCATTTTCAGGCAGTCTCCCCCCATATTGTGGCAAAGATATCAGGCCAGTACTAGCTCTAGGCTTCTATTTTCCTCACACTGACTGTCCTAGTGAAAAGAGAGTCTGTTATCCAACTGTTCAAGAAAAAGTCCAGGGCAGGGCTCTGATTCCTCAGCATGTCTGCATCTCTTAACTATCAATGTGGCTAGGGAGACGGGGTTCTTTGATAACCAAAGACTAGCTCATCTGCTTGACTTTGTATTGGTGATGAAAGGATTTCGCACAAGGAAGAACTGTTCAGTTAGCCGAAGAGAGGTGAAAAGAAAGCATCATGGGAAGTCAGTAATTCTGCATTGCTTAGAAGATAAAGGGTATGCATGTGAAAGAAACTATTTGAAAGTGGAATTCTAGACTAAAATAGAAGGACATGTCTTCATCAGAGTTTAATACAAGCAAATAAAAAACCCAATCTTTTCAGTAGAGTATCCTTTTGTATACTTAGTTGAGAAGTTCTCATTCCAATAAATTTTGCATATGATCAAACCACTTTTATCTCTCCTGCAGTTAATTGAAACAGAAGCATACATCACTGTCATGACACCTATAGGTAATTTCTATAATGCACATTATTGATTGGGTTTTCTAAATCTGCTTTTACACCTTAAAGGTGAGTACAAAGGTGATTCTGACAACAATGGGAATAAAATCCTTTAAAAGCAATCTCGTGGTCACACATATTATTTTATTGTAATGGGATTCTCTTAATATCAATATATTTCTGTAAATCGCCTTCTCAGTTCACATGATCAAAAGAAAATAGAAGGCAAATACAGTCCCCCAGTAGTTAATTAGCACATAAATAATTGTATTTGAAAACAGAAGGCGAGAAAGAGACATGCTATTTTCTTACCATGTCAATGCCTTTGGACTCTATAAACTTGTTGGGTATTATACACATAACAAGATTAACTTCCATTCATACATCTCTGATTTGTTATTTTTCTATACAATAGATGAATAAAAACATTATTTTAGACATATAAACATACACATATAGTGGCGCACTGTTAACATATGTGTGTGTATACAGACACACACACACACACACTTCCCATGCATGTGTTGAGCGTTGTCACACATTCTCAGCCCAGGAGAGGTGGTGCAGCAGGCAAAAGGTATCCGTTTGGCCATTGAGCGTTAGAGCCGTGCTGCAAATGCTCTCAGCCAAATAGCACTTTTCTAGACACTGAGCAGAGAGTATTCTCTGATGCATTGTTTTCCCACTGCAGCTGTCTGTCATTTATTTTGTTCTCTGAAAAACATCCCTGACCCAAAATGAAAACACATCAAGAAATAAAATAAGATGTAAATTTGATAGTGCAAATCTGTCCAACGATGCACAGAAAAGGTTTGACTGAGGTTTAAGGTAACTTGAAAGAGACAGTGTGGTCTACTGAGCATGAAATGAGCGGTTGGTGAGTGTTTGATGGCAATCAGTTGGCATTATGAAGGGAATCATAAGCATCATTATAGACTGGTGAATAAAATAACAATTATTTACATAATAGACGGAAGAAATACCAGAGGCATCTTGTGATTTCAAGGTATTCGAAGAGAATAAAAAAAGATTTCTAGTACCTAGAGGATAACTGCCACAAGAAACCAACAGTGCTATATATGTCACTGAATCAGTATTTCCAGGAAAGCATCCTCTCACCCTGTCAGTTCAAACCCAATTGTTCTTATTTATTTAGAGGGAATTCAGAGATACACGAGTGAAAAGATAAGGAAAAATTATCTCTAAATGTCAGAATATATAACCACAAATCAGAATACTTTTTCTGGCTTACACATAAACATATGAATACTTATTTCTTAATAATAACTTACATTATTAGTGTATGTTTTATAATACATGCAATGCCTTATACCATTACTAAGTGTATGCTTTTTGTGAACCACTTGATATTTTCAAAACACTGAAGCAGAATTCTTTTCACAGAAAAGCTATTTGTGAATACCTTGTTAAAATGGCCATTTGCCTCATTCTTCTTTAATACATTCTTTATAGAAGCTTTGCTGAAAGCAAAGTAAAACTATAAATGAGCTTTTTTTTATAATAGTGTTAATTACAGTCACACTGTGTCTTGGTTTAATGCAGCTACAGAAATTCTTTTCAGTGGCAGCAAAAGAGCAAAGAAATGAAAGCAGGGACTCCCTAGTCTGCATCTCCTTTTCCTCCTTTCAATTTTTATGAAAACGAAGTATCACTTTAATCATAACTTTATTATTTATCCTTAATCAAACACAACTGTAATTTCTAATTATTATTCATCTTAATAATTAATGAAGTTACATTGGGAGAGTTTCTGTAATATGTACAGACTGCTCTCAAACTGTCCAATATAATTACTAATGAAAAAAGAGCCATAATGAAATGGAATTTCACAAGTGTTTTGAGTTCACGTGCACACAAGGGGGATGCCGTGGATCATTGGCATTAGCTAATGATAACCTGAGATCAAAGGCGGAGCCCTGTGGAGCTCCAGCTTTCAAGGTAGCATAAGTCTGAAATGTCAAATGAAATCTTCCAAAAATGAAATTTAAACTACAATAATGGCCCATCCAAACTGTCAAGCTGGCTATCCAAGTGATATGTATATGACTGATGATTTCTAAAGCTCTAAGAAAGTGAAATAGTTCTAGACAAAAGGCCAAAAGCAAATTCTTAATTCCAATGACAAGAAAAGTAAATTTACCAGAGCTGTCATGTGGTTTACCTCGTGCCATGCCAGCAACACCCAAAGTAACTGACCTTACCAGGAAACAAAGAAGAAAACAAAAGAAGGATCGGCGAATAAAACTCGTACTGCTTCTACATAACAATTCTAATCAGGAAACTCTCATTCTCCTGTTATCTTACATACACCTGCTTCTAAAGTTCTGAATCTCAGCGTTTAGAGTAGAGTACGCCACTGTTTAAAGCATACAAGCGCAAAGGTAGCGATATGGCATCCAGCAGAGAATGAAAAGTTGTACGAGCGCACAGAGCTGCCGTAATGGCAGATCCCTGATTCTATGCAAGTAATTAGTATAATTCTGATCAGAACAATCCTTTCCCTCTAACAGTTTGTTGGATTTAATGATAATAAGACTTTAAAAAATTCTTAATGTATGTCTCTGACTCTACTGCAAGCATTAAAAATAGAGCTGTGAAGCCTGTGAGTTGAACATTCACTGCTTCACTTCTGAGAGAGAGAGGAGGGCAAAAGACGAGCTTAGGGAGGATGTTTCATTAAAGTCAGAAAGAACTTTAATATAGAAAAATTAGTTCCGTGAAAAATCTTTTTCCATTTCCACTAAATCGGAAACAATTTATACTCTGAAATGAGAATTGAAAGAAGAGAAAAAAAAAAAAAATCCTTAATTGGTCTGGACTTTTCCATTGTGCTTCTGGAATTCTGACCCTTGTACTCTATTGAACCTACTTGTTTCAATTATTCGTTTATTTGTTCTTTGACTCACATATTCATTAGTTATCAATTGATGTATTCTTCATCCATTCATTCGTACATTCGTTTATTTATTTAACATTTTCTGTGTGTTAGGCACCAGGCTATATACATTGACCATACAGAAGTGTATATGGCATGAGGTCTGCTACCAAAGTACTTAAAGGGACAGACAAATGTGTTACTCAGTACAGGTAAGAAAATGTGATACAACTTGGTATGTTAAAGAGGAGAACAGAAGTATTAAAACCTGCCTGTGCTTGTATCGTAGATACAGTCAAGTAAGCTTTCAAAGAGGAAATGTTATTTGAGGATTTCTTATGATAGTTTGTAATTTACCAGAGAATCTACAAAATGTATACTTAAACAGGAAGAATATTTTGAGGAACATTGACATTTGCGGATAATTAGAAAGGACAAATTTGAGGCTTATTTTCTATTATGTTTCCCCAAATTGCATATTTCAAGCAATAGGTAGTCAGATTTGTATGTAATGAACAAGTAGAACAAGCAAATGGAATAATAATTCTTGAGGAAGCAGTGATTATATTTAAAATTATGTCAGCCTTGACCACAAGGCCAACAATATGAGTGAGGTAGGTTACCAAGAGGGCATCAGACTTCCCTGCATAGTTATTTAATCATTACTAAGCAGGATGTGTTGTATGAGAAGGTCATAGTCTCTGACTTATGAATACAACTGGGAGAGTTGATTTCTTCTAAGTATGCTCAGCATACTCACATGGGGCCAAAACCTTGAGTAGAAATCCTGAGGAGAAGGCTTTCTGCCAGAGGAGATTCTGGAAGTTAATGATGACCTATGAGATGTCCCTACATGGTAATAATGGGGTGGCATGAAACTGAATTCATAAGAGAAATGCTTCTGCTAAGAAAAAAAGAGTATGCAAAATTCTAAGGCACTGGGAAATAAATTAGATTCTTGACCATTATTCTTCAGTCTTGTTATGGAGAAGGATCTTAAAAGCTTAAAATATTTTATTTTTCTGGTTCATTGAGTACTCTTAATTTTGTGATAATTTTTCTGGTACCCAGTAGAAGCTTAACTTAACCAATGGATCCATTTTACAGCTGAACCACTACATTGTCAACATATTTCTTGGTCTTTATTTAAAACATGGAAGCAAAACTATACATGGGAGTGTTATTTATCAAATGTCAATTTTACATTTGTATATCTTGCTCTACAAATATAACAGATACTTTCCATGGCACTTTTTAGTTTTCACTAACAGGAAACAGATTGGATTTGGATTCATGTGACATGAAAGTACTTGGATTTTTAGACAGAAAATTTAGTTGAATATTATCTTAGCTTGGGGTTCCCCCAAAGCAGACACTGAAGCAAAGAGTTGTTTTTATTTGCAAACATCATCCCAGGAAGTGGAAGTGAGGAATAGAGAGGGGGAAAAGCCAGGAAGGAGGAAAAGCCAAACAAAGATGGGTTATTAAGGTTCCAGTAGGTTCCCTTGGCACCTCGTGAGAAGCCTTATGAAACATGTTTTAGAAGTTTCCACTCAGGTGCAAAAATGGTGGAAGTGTTTATTTATTGGTCCTCATCATTCATTGTTCAATGGTAGCGCTGTAAATTTCTGGGTGGGCACGTTGTGAGAGCAAAGTGGGTCCCTGTGGGCTCCCCACACTATAGCTCAGAGAAGCCCAGGAGGGAAGAGTGATGTAGATGGTTCAGGCCTGAGCCAAGGAGTCTGGTGGCTCCCAGGCAAAATAGTGGAAGCCTGTGCAGGGCTGGTGATGACAGCAGTAGCTGAAATAAGAAGGGCCAAGAATTGGGATGCAAGACGTGCCTAATGCAAATGTTGCCTCTTCTTTAACATAGAAGGAAAATTGTTTACAAAAGCTAAACTGGCAAATTTATAAGTACTGCAAAACAGATTTTGCAGTGAAATATAGCAGGTAGATATGGCAAAGCTCTAAACTCTGATCATGTCTTCTCATTTTCAATTAATTCCAATGACCACTTCCTCTTCACCCTGTCCTTAGGGAGCAAACACAGATTCTTTCATCTCTACCAACATTCCTCAAACACTTGGTCCAGAGACCATTTTATATTGTTAAAAATCGTTGAATATCCAAACATGATTGTGTTAATATAGGTTGCACTCATATTAACTGTATTAAGAAATTAAAACAGAAATTATAACGTGGCTCGAATACATTTAAAAATGAAAACAATAAACATACAAGTTTAACAATGATAATATTTTTATGAAAAATAATGCTGTTTCCCAAAACAACAAAAAATAGTTGGAAACAAGAGTTCCAGTGAAACAAGAGTCTCATTTTTCCAGTCTCTTTACAAATTTCTTTAATGTCAGGATTTATAGAAGACATTTGGTTTCTCATATCTGCTCTGCGTTCAGTCAGTTGAGGTATTACATGGTATGTATCCCCTAGAAAATGCCATCATGTACTCATGAGAGAATGAAAAAGGCAAATGACATCTTAATATTATTATGAAAATTGTTTTGTCCTTGTAGATTCCCTGGAATAATCTTAGAGACCCCCAGAGGTTTTGGATGCCACTTAGAGGAGCCAGTGGTCTATACATATACATATAGCCCAATCTGCCTGATTTCTTAGTAAACCTTATGGTACTGCCATAGTGAATATTACCATTGCCCACAAGCAGCCTCTAGACTTCTGCATCCAAACTTTCCACCCACCTTCCCCTCTCCCCATCTTTCTTTATACTATTGGTGCTTGTCTAAATCCTCTCAATTCCCTTTAGGAAATTATCCACAATACTTCTATTTAGCAAGCATCATTTTCTTCTTGCATATAACTTATTTTTGTTTTTGCCCCCCTGATTACTTTACTTTAAAGGCTCCGTACCCTCTAACTGATGCTGGTTGGTCAATAAATAGCTGTTGAAAATATGATATGAGTGTTTAGTGTGTCATTTACCTGTCTTACAGTTTATAGCACGTGGAACAATAAACCTTTCCGTTTTCTCATCTATACATTTCATTTCTGGTGACTTTACTATTGTAGATTGAGGCTTCAGAAAGCTGTAAAAGAAGACTGACATGTGTAAGTTCATCTGGCTTGCCAAATGATGTAGCTGAATAACACATCTCTTTTGTCCTTATGCCTATCCAGTTATTGTTCTGTACTACTTAGACCAGACAGTTTTGTTTCACAGAGGTTAAGTGAGGACTGGAGAAGGCAGCCTATTCAATGCAAAGGCAATATTGTACTTTGTAATTAGTAACTACGTAACTCTCACCAGTTGTCAGGGATGGCTGATCTTGGGTTTTTGCAGAGGACTGAAATACTATTGAACTTGTGAGTGAAAGGATTAATTTACACAGTGTGGCCCTGCTGATGCATAGTATGGCTCAGACTCTGACGAACATTGTCAGGTAGCTGGTACCTGGTTGGCATAGACCAGGGACTACCTGGCAACATAGATTTCCAGTTTTTCCATATTAGAATAGCTGAAGGTAGCTGAATTTAAAAGGAAGATGACTCTATGGCCCTGTAATTCAAAGATTGCCTTATTATGACCATCTAAGTGTTTATATCTATATTATTTTCTTCCTTCTAATGCACAAGTCCTACAATCTTAGATATATATATTTGTAATAACATAGAAAGGGAAATATATTTGTATATATTGTCCCTGTCTGACTGTGAAAGGCCAGCTTTAAAACTTAAAAGCCCTTTAATCAAGAACTAGCTAGACTGAAATTTTGGCATAGCTGAATGCAATAAGTTTGTAAGTGCCCACATTTTCCACAAGTGATCTTCCCTGCCTGTACAATAATCCTTCTTACATTCACTTTACACAGAAGGTGCACCTCAGTGAATCTGGATACTAATTAATTTCAGAGCTGTAATGCACAGCAAAGAGATATATCTTTAAAATAACTGGATTAGGGCTTCCCTGGTGGCGCAGTGGTTGAGAGTCCGCCTGCCGATGCAGGGGACAGGGGTTCGTGCCCCGGTCCGGGAAGATCCCACATGCCGCGGAGCGGCTGGGCCTGTGAGCCATGGCCACTGAGCCTGCGCGTCTGGAGCCTGTGCTCCACAACAGGAGAGACCACAACAGTGAGAGGCCTGCATACCGCAAAATAAATAAATAAATAAAATAAAATAAAATAACTGAATTAGTTAGATTAAGTGACAATTCAATAGAAAAGGAACTTTCAAATTCCATTTAAATATAAGATTAAAAGATGCAAATTCATCTGTAGAGAAAAGCCTTACTGACTTCAGATACACAGAGTGACGGGTAAGAAAAGATATCTCAGTGTTGTTTTGGTTAATATGTTTGTTTGTGTAGTTCTAAGCATGTGCTGCTATAGCTTGGGCATTTGGATCCTCTCAGGTCCTTTAATTAAATTTATTCTCTTAAAATATCAATAGACTCACCAAAAAGGATTGTTTTATTCATTTTAAAATACTCCTGATGCAAATATTAGGGGAAAGTAGGACTTTGGTGGGAGGTAGAGAGAAATAAGCTGAGAGAAATACAAGCAGTGTTTTATTATTGTCTCTGATTTTCAGTAAATTAACAAATATTTCTTTGTCCCACTCTTTTGCGTTTTTAGCTTACTGTCTCTAGTATGTCATCTCCCACAATTCAAGTATCTTAGTAAAACCATTGTTCCATTTTTAAACTATTTTTCACTGTCTCTCACCTTTCTTGTATCCTTTCCTTTTAACTCAGCTTTACTCTAATGGTCAACCGTGATAGTTACTCCTTTGTGTATATCATCAACTCCCCTGTCCCTCTTTTACTTGGTTTTACTCTCCTGGCTAAACCACAGCCCTGGTTAAATCCAGTTCTTTACTTTCTCTGTACTTTCCCCTGCTCAACAGATACATACACATATGTCTCAATTTAAATGAATAGTAGTTTACCTCAAGAGGCCCTTGGAGAGTTGCAGTAATCATTCTGTATTTCCCAAGTCACTTCCCATTCTGACTCTCCTCAATAAGTATTTCATGTCTTCTTTCTCCTCAGTTCTTCCAATACTTTCTCCATTATCTTTAACCTCAGATATTACCTTGTAATTCACTGAGAAAATGGAAGCTATCAGAAGAGAACTTCCACCAAGGTAGCTGCACACCTGCCATACCTGTGCCCATATTCCCTACCTTTCTTCTGATACTACAGATGAGCCGTCTGTGCTCTGAGCTAACACCAAGTACTACTCTTTTGCACTAGATAATCGGCTTTCTTGTCTACTGAATTACAGCTGTCTCTTTGCTCATCGTATCCTCAGATTTCTTTCTCTGTTGGATGACTACCATTAGCACACAAATATGCTGATATTTCTTCTATTTGAAAAGAACCCTTGCTTGATTAGCAACCTCTGTATTGCTAAGAGCAATGGCCAATTCTCACCCTTCATCTTATTTTATCCATCAGTAGCATTTGCTCTAGTTGATCACTCTCTCCTCCTTGAAACATTTACTTCCCTTTCTCTTAATTCTTCTTCTGTCTTGATGGCTGTTAGTTTTCAGTCTTCGTTTCTAGGTCTCGAGTACTCTGTCCGTGGACTTTTCTCCTCTATACTTTTTCCCTTGGTGATCTAATTCTTTCCTAAGGTTTTAAATCCCATCTCTGCACCCATGGATCCAAAATATATATCTCTGTCTCTGCTGCTGCTGAAAGGTAACTATACAGTATTTCTTGCTGGTGATTAGGCATTCATAGTATTAAGACAGATATAACAGAGCTTTCTGGCTGGCGAATACATGGAGAACTGGGGAGAATGGTGCACCTGGAGAGGTCATGGAAGCTCTGTACCCTTTCCCCAGACCTTGCCGTATGCATCTCTTTTATCTGGGTGTTCCTGAGTTATAAAAGTTAAATCTCAGAGTCATATCCTAGAAGATGTATCATAGCCTTGAGAGACCAGGATGCTGATAATTTAGACCATCCTTCAGGTGCTATCAGAGGATGGGCAGCAAGAGTTGCTCACATTGTCATAGGTAAAATGGACAGGTAGGAGCCAGGGTCTTTTACGGAAAGTATGATGAGAAATGTTAACATCCTTACAAGTACTGCATGCAGTTCTTGAGTTTGTAACACCAGTGAGTATAGCCTTGGAAGTCTTAAGTAAAAACTCTTTGGATGTGTTTGATGATAATCAATTTTTGGAATTATCGAAGAATATCTTTGATGCAATTCATGATATAAAATGTTCAGTCATGGTTATTTGAACCCCAGAGGAACTGGAGGATGTTTCTGACCTGGAAGGGGATCACGAGGTCTACAGTTACACCAGCATTCAGCATTCACACCGAAGGGAAAACTGACTGAGCTAAGATGACTCAAACACCTGGGGCAGAAAAGGAAAAAAGTGCTGAGCAAGTTGCTGATTTCAAGAAATTGAAGAGTAAGCTGTATGTTGAGATTGAGATATGGACGATACAAGCAATGATATTGTTCTGACCAAGAAATTGTGTATGATCATAATGGAGATGACAGACTTCGCAAGGGGCAGAGGACTACCAAAGCATGCAACTGATGTGATCTATGCAGCTAAAATGATATCAGAATCAGTGTCAAGGATGGATGTCCTCTCTTGGCAGGTTGTCAACCAGTTTCCAGATCCATCATGCAAACAGTACTTGTTGGATTACTGGAACAGATGAAGTTCTACTATCACCAAATGAAAGTTGGCAGTCAAGTTAAAGCTGAGATTTACAACCTGGGAGGGAGAGCTAAGCATGGCAGCTTTGGACAGTGTCACCTCCCTGATCCAAGCAGCCAAAAATTTAATGAACGCTGTAGTTCAAACCATGAAAATGTCTACATTGCCTCAACCAACATTATCTGAATTCAGAGTCCTGCTGGGCCCTGGCACCCAGCTGTGATGCAGAGAATGAAGGCCCTGAAAAAATAAATAAAATGAAAATCCTTGATTAAAAGAGAGAAGCCAGAGTAAATGTGTGCAGCTGTTGGATGAGACTCAGCAAAGAAAAATGTCTACCCAGTGCAAGGAATGAGTGAATTTAGAGGAAGACATATCTACAGAAACAACTCTTCTACTCCAGTCCCTTTATTACAAAACCCTGGCTAAACTTACTACTTTTTTTTTTGCATTTGATTAGTTCTGCAGGTTCACCGACTTTTAGAGTTTAACCCTCAAATAACATGAACCATTGCAAGCTGAACTAAAATGAACAATGTATATTTGGGATCATGTCATTGTCATCTCTGTATGGTCAGCACCTAGTAAGTAATCAGTATATGCTTGTGGAATGAATGAAACCTTTCAGATGTTGTTCAACCTTTCCCATCACAGAGACTTTTTTACATTCATTGCAGAATGGACATAGGAGACTCAAGTGAGTCATCTGTAATAGCTTAAGTACACTGGCCCTTCTCATTTTGAATTAAAACATTGACAGGAGTTCTTGAGTTGGTTTTCAGTGGAAACAAAGACTTCATTAAATGGTTTCCCATTTAATCTCCAGGCTTTCTTTACCTGACCTAACCTGGCAGACATGTGTGCTTCCTGCTGTAGGAAAAAGAAAAAGAATCAGTCTCTAGATATCTGTACCAATTGTCAACTGATTGGGTTAACAACCATCAGAAATTAACCAAGCTTGAGCAGTCAAGCAACTTCCTGGATTTTGAAAGTCAGCCTTGATTACAAACAAAGCAATCTATTAACATTATAAAGGTTACAATGAGTTCTGATGCAACAGATATGCCTTTTAAAGTTCCACTGTGTTCAGCAGTTCTGCACGTTGAGTATTGGGTTTAAATGGGTTCACTAGAATATATACGTGAAGGAAGAGTTATCACCCACTGGGGAAATGGGGCATCTAACTATATATCCCTGAGTGAGTTATGATAACAGAAGTGTAAGGAGTTCCACATGACTCTAAAAATCCATTTGTGTTAGGTTGCAGTTGTAATTAAAAGGAAAAGACCACTTTGAAAAACCTTTCGGCATTGAATAAAATATAACAGTGAATTGTACCGTTGAACTATGAAGTGGAGTTCATGGCAATGAGCTGGAGTGATTTTAATAACGTTCTTTCAAATAAAAGTCACTGAAGTAAGAAAAAAATAGATACACTATGATTACTTTTTATTCCCTTTCTCCCACATATGTTTATGTAGTTCAGAGTCATTGTTAATGCGCTGTGTTTTATGTTCCCTGTCAACTCTAGGGACACTGATGTTTCTTTTTTTTTTTTTTCTGGGATATCTGGCTCAGGGAAGGGAAGAGAGAGTAGTGGGAAAGAACAGAGGAGCAAAAGAGAGAAATTAAAGGAGCCTCTTGGTCAATTTTAGGAACTGAATAATTGCTCTGGTAAAAAGAGGAGAGATGTTTGACACTTGTTTTGACCAATGATTTCATATGGTCACAGTTAATAGGGAGAAAACATCCACAGACAATTCTAAAAGGATACAAAGTTATGAAATTTCAACACTACTAAGCATATTCGTGCACACGGGTTAGTCAGACAACGATGGGACAGAGATCATTTGATTACAATAACATGCTCATATCTTTAATTTACTTACATATTACAAAGTAATAAAAGTCTATGATGTTTTATTTTCTTACAGAGAAAAGATATTAGTTCATATTCTCACATTTTCCAAGCCGCTTTAGGGGCCTTTGGACAGTTCTATCACAATTCTCACAGTTTTAATTCCTCTTTGAAGGGGAGGGAATTTAAGATTTAGTGAGCGGACCCATCCTCTAGGCTACTCTGTTTCCCTGTTTTGCCCTGCTTATGATGATGAGTTGAACTACTCTGGCCTTTTTTCCTAGTGTGCTGTCATAGACAGCCATTCATACAGTCAGTGAGCCTCTTCCAGTGTTTTTCCTGCCTTATTGAGCAGCCCAGATAGTTCCTCAGTACTGCCGCACCAGCACCAATGCTAATTCCAATCCTGTACCCTTCATCAACTCATTGCTGCCTCTGTCAAGGTGCCACTCAGGCTGTGTCACTGGATTCTTTCTGGGTGTCCACCAGATTCCAGTGAGCTGAGAAACAGGGCCTCTCCATGGCATATCTTTTCTATTCTCCTCACTATTGCTCTCCTGTGAGTGAGAAAGGGCTGAAATTGGTAAATAATTGATTTGCCCAAAACAAGTCCTTGATTGCCGTTCTGACTCAATACTATTCTGTAGTCACTCTTTACTAGAAGTTTTACCTAAACTCCTCTCACTACTAAAATGAAATTTTTCCTCTAATTCTGTTTTCTTCTCTAATTGTACTGGGCTTATAATCCCAGTTTCCCTTAGCACGTATCCACTACCTGTATTTATTCCTTCAATTGTCCCAAGGTCCAGAGCATATCTGGACATTATGTTTATTTAATATAAGTAGTAAAATACCATCACAGGCTAGGTAGCTAAAAGAAGGTATGTTGAATTTGGATTCATAGAAATCTGTATTCCAGCTCTACTGTTTACTAGCTGCATATATTTGAGCAATTTTTAAACCCTCTGTGATATCCCAATTCAGTATCTGCAGAATATCCCCCAAAGTGGATATTAAGGTCGATTTTATAGGACTGTTGTAAGGATTACATGAAAATCACATAGCCAGCATTTGGCAAATGGTAATTGTTAAAAACTTTTATTGTACAATAATAAAAGTAAAATTAATTTTTACTACATCATTCTTACATATTTTAAAAGTAGATATTTTAAAAGTAGGTGTTTCATTCAGACTTGGTTCCTCAGTCTTTCCCCATTGAGCCTGATTTTATTCAACTTTATCTTGACAGGTGTTTGATTTGGTTTCTTCTTCCTCTGTTTCAGGATAGTAAGTTACCCTTTTTGGTGTTACTAATAAAAATCTGGACCAGCGGCATAGTATTTGTAAACTTTATACTAAAACTTGTTAGCCTTTTATCTTCTCATGCAGGAAAATTTCTCGTATTTATAAATATGATATTGTTTTTTGTAACACGTTTTCTGTCTCTAAAAGTAATGCACACTCTTGCAGAAATTTAAAAAATTGCTTACATGCACAAAGAAGAACATAAAACCATTCACAAACCAACTAAACAGAGGCAATCAGTTAGGAATTTGACATACAGACATCTGTAAAAAATGAATAAATTTAATCGAAATGTGAGCCTACTATACAATACTATTTCATAACCACCCCCTTTTTAAAAACTTTTTAATAAAGAGTGATACCTCACTTTAGGAGAAAATTCCCACACTATCATTTTAATGAATACATGATATTCATAAAACGGACATAGGGTAATTTATTTAACCACATTTATATTGCAGGGTTGGCTATTTTCCATTTTTGTTATAATAAACAATGCTACAATGAACATTATATACATAAATCTTTATGCACGTCCTTAATTATTTCTTTAGGATAAATTACTAGAAACAAAATTGCTGTGTCAAAGCATATGCATGTTTTATTTATTTATTGTAACCTAGTTTTAAATCATAGAGTAATAAAGGCACTTTGGAAAAAGTCAGTACTGAAACATTAAAAAAATGATTAGTAAAAGTGTACTGTCACCCAGTATCCCATTTTAGCGATAAACACTATTATTAACACATTTAATTTAAAAAATTTTTTCCACAATTTGTTCTTGATATTCAAGCATATTTAAACATACACACTTATATTTGTTAACATACAGGGGTTCATTATACATATGCTTTTTTGTATCCTTTTTTACTTAAGGTGCTTGAAAAATATTTACAGGAAAATCATTTTGCCTCTTTCTTTTAACCTATTGCATAGTATTTCATAACACAGTATTTAATAGTATTTCATAACATGGGTGTACAGTATTTTATGTAACCAATCCTCTCTTAATAAACATTTAGGTTATTATTTTTGCCCTTATAATCAGTGTTATAATGGCCCTGTACAATTGTCTGTAAACTTTGATAGTAGGATGGATTTCTAAAAATGGAAGTGATGAGTCAAATAATGTATATTTTTTAAACTTTGGTAGTGTAATTAAGTATTTTGTGGTATTTTCTTATTCAAATCAGTATTGCTATTTTCTTGAAATACTATTTCTGAGATACAGTGTAAATAAAACAATGCATTTGAAGTAAAAAATTATCTTCTCAGAATATTAAACAGTTTTAGTATTCTTTTCATATAACTAACACACTCCATTTGGAGACTTCAGAGAAGTAATTCTAAAACTTAATGGTAAACAGATATATTCACTTTAAATTAAAAATATTGAAAATTGCACTGTTTTTCAAGATACTTTTGAATTTACAAATTATACTGTGTTATTTAATCATTTAATGCTAGACCATCACAGCTTTTTACCCACTACCACTTTTTTTTTTACAGTTACATTACATAAACTACTATGGACATCAGGCAACTATCTGCTTAATTTTGTTCATCCATTTAGCAAATATTTAATAAGTGTCTACTCTATGCAAAATCTCATACTACTTGTTAGGGCTGTGACAATAGACCAAAACACAAAAATTCTTGATTATTCATGGTATTTACATTCCACTGGGGGAAGACAAATTGAACAAGTAAAGTATAGATTGTGAAAGATAGAATTCCATGCTAAGATAACAGATATACTAGGTACACTAGATAATTCAGAAATATTTTTAAATTTTATGCTATGAATTATATGAGTAGCCACAACATACATATGACTTAAAATGATTATGTCTAACAGCACAATGACTTTTGAATGAGCCCTAATCCTGGACAGCATGTGTTTCATCCTTGTATCTTTCTGGGCACTCTCAACAATTAATAGAACAACTATATAGACACACAGTAATTATATAGAAGAACTGAACAACACCATCAACCAACAGGTTCTAATCAACATTTATAGAACATTCCACCCAATAACAGAAGAGTATACATTCTTTTTGATAAAGGTACAAAAGCAATTTAATAGAGGAAAGATATCCCTTTCAAAACATAGTTGCTAAAGCAAGAGGACATTTATAGATGAAAAAATAAACTTGAACTAAATTTTATACCTTATACAAAAAAAATTACCTTAAAATGGGTCATAAACTTAAAATATAAAATGTGAAACTATGCAACATTAAAAAAAAAGGAGTCAAATCCTTGGGATCTAGGGCTAGGCCCTTGCTATCAAAAAACATGATCTAGAAAAGGAAAAACTGGTAAATTGGGCTTAAAAATTTTTAAACCTTTTTCTCTACAAGAGACCATGTTATGAGCATGAAAAGGTAAGCTATATATCATGAGAAAGTATTTGTAAGCCACATATTAAACAAAGGGCTGGTATCTAGAATACATAAAGTACCCTCAAAGCTCAACAGTTAAAAATTAAACAACCCAATTAGAAAATGGACAAACGTAAACATTTCACTGAAGAGGTCATACAGATTTCAAATTAACACAAGAAAAGATGTTAAACATCATTAGCTATTAGGGAAATGCAGTTTAAAACCACAGTGAGACTATACTACAAAGCTACAGTAATCAAGACAGTATGGTACTGGCACACAGTAATCAAGACAGTATATGGTACTGGCACAAAAACAGAACTATAGATCAATGATACAGGATAGAAAGCCCAGAGATAAACCCACTCACCTATGGTCACCCAATCTATGACAAAGGAGACAAGAATATACAATGGAGAAGACAGCCTCTTCAATAAGTGGTGCTGGGAAAACTGGACAGCTACATGTAAAAGAATGAAATCAGAGCACTACCTGACACCATATGCAAAAAATAAACTCAAAATGGATTAAAGACCTATATGTAAGACTGGACACTATAAAACTCTTAGAGGAAAACATAGGAAAAACACTCTTTGACATAAACCACAGCAAGATCTTTCTTGACCCACCTCCTAGAGTAATGAAAATAAAAACAAAAATAAACAAATGGGAACTAATGAAACTTAAAAGCTTTTGCACAGCAAAGGAAACTATAAACAAGAAGAAAAGACAACCCTCCAAATGGGAGAAAATATTTTCAAATGAAACAACAGAAAAAGGATTAATTTCTAAAATATACAAACAGCTCATGGAGCTCCATATCAAAAAACAAGCCCAAATAAAAAATGGGCAGAAGACCTGAACAGACATTTCACCAAAAAACACATACAGATGGCCAAGAGGCACATGAAAAATACTCGACATCACTAATTATTAGAAAAATGCAAATCAAAACTACAGTGAGGTATCACCTCACACCAGTCAGAACGGCCATCATCAAAAATTCTACAAACAATAAATGCTGGAGAGGGTGTGGAGAAAAGGAAACCCACTTGCACTATTGGTAGGAATGTAAATTGATACAACCACTGTGGAGAACAGTATGGAGGTTCCTTAAAAAACTAAAATTAGAACTACCATATGACCCAGCAATCCCACTACTGGACATATACCCTGAGAAAACCATAATTCAAAAAGAGTCATGTACCACAACATTCATTGCAGCACTATTTACAATAGCCAGGACATGGAAACAACTTAAATGTCCATCAACAGATGAATGGATAAAGAAGATGTAGTACATATATACAATGGAATATTACTCAGCCATAAAAAGGAACAAAAATGAGTCATTTGTAGAGATGTGGATGGACCTAGAGTCTGTCATATAGAGTGAAGTAAGCCAGAAAGAGAAAAAACAAATATTGTATATTAACGCATGTATGTGGAATCTAGAAAAATGGTAAAAATGAACCAAGTACCAGAACAGGAAAAGAGATATAGATGTAGAGAATGTGGACACAGTGGGGGAAGAGGAGGGTGGAATGAATTGGCAGATTAGGTTTGACATAAATACACTACCATGTGTAAAACAGATAGCTAGTGGGAACCTGTGGTGTAGAACAGGGAGCTCAGCTGGGTGCTCTGTGACGACCTAGATTGGTGGTACACGGAGGGGTGGGAGGGAGGTCCTAGAGGAGGGGATATATATACACATACAGGTGATTCACTTTGTTGTATAGCAGAAAATAACAACATCTTAAAGCAATTATACTCAAATAAAAAATAATGATAAATTAGAACGCACTTTAATAGAGCATAGAAATATCTTGGAAAAAATAAAATAAAACCACAGTAATATATGACTATATACATATTAAAATGGTTTAAAAAATGATGATAACATCAAATAGTGGTGAGGTTGTGGAGAAACTGAGTCATCATTCAACATTACTGGTGAGAATATAGAATGGAACAGCCATTCTGGAAGCCAGCTAGGCAGTTTCTTTAAAAACTAACTATGCAACCTCCATGTAACCCAGCAATTGTGCTCCTGGGCATTTATCCCAGAAATACGAAAACTTATGGTCCCACAAAAACCTCTGCAGAAATGCTTATAGTACATTTATTCATAATAGTCCCAAAGTGGAAACAATGCACATGTCCTCCAATAGGTGAATAGTTAATTAGACTGTGATACATCCATACTTGGAATATTACTCAGTAATAAACAAAAGAACATTGATAAAATATAATAATTTTGGTGAATCTTCAGAGAGTTTTGCTGAGTGAAATAAGCCAATCCCCAAGATATATATACAGAATGATTATTTTTGTATAACACTGAGGAATGACAAAATTATAGAAATGGAGAACAGATTAGTAGTTCCCAGGAGTTAAGAAGACAGGGTGGGGAGGTGACTGGTGAGAGACGTGTGGGTGTGACTATGAAAGGGCAACATGAGAGATCCTTGTGGTGACACAAATGCTCTGTATCTTGACTATTTCAATGTCAATATCCCAGTTATGATATTGTACTGTGGTTTTGCAAGATGTTACCTTTGGGGGGAAATGGGTAAAGGTAAATGGGATCTCTTAGTGTTATTTCTTACAACTGCATGGGAATTTACAGTTATCTAAAAATCTTATTAAAAGTTTGATTTTTATAAAAACCAAGACAAATGGGACCTAATTAAACTTAAAAGCTTTTGTACAACAAAGGAAACCATATTTTGTAGCTTATGTTGGAATTCAGAAATTTCAGATCCCAAGGGGGAAGAGGTGGGTGGGATGAATTGGGAGATGGGGATCGACATACATACACTATTGATACTATGTATAAAACGGATAACTAATGAGAACCTACCATAAACCACAGGGAACTCTACTCAGTGCTCCGCGATGACCTAAATGGGAAGGAAATCCAAAAAAGAGAGGATATATGTATGCGTATAGCTGATTCACTTTGCTGTACAGTAGAATCTAACACAACATTGTAAAGCAACTCTACTCCTATAAAAATAAAAAACAAAACAAAACTCACAACATTAATATCCTATATAATATCACTTTAAATGCACTCAAATTTCATAAGTGTCAGACGGGGGAAGATGGCGGAAGAGTAAGATGTGGAGATCGCCTTCCTCCTCACGGATACACACAAATTATATAATTTAGTCTCTTTTACAGCATCCTTTCTTAATGAACGTTTGCATCTGGCACCACTATTTTCTGCTTATTTGAACCCACCCATTCAATTATTATATATTATTTCACATTACCTTTCCTTCCAACAATATACATTCGTTTTATGATGCAGGATTTTTATTCCTCATTTTTATTTTTAAAAACAGAGTATGTTAAGGGCTTCCCTGGTGGCGCAGTGGTTGAGAGTCCACCTGCCGATGCAGGGGACACGGGTTCGTGCCCTGGTCTGGGAAGATGCCACATGCTGCGGAGCGGCTAGGCCCGTGAGCCATGGCCGCTGAGCCTGCGCGTCCAGAGCCTGTGCTCCACAACGGGAGAGGCCACAACAGTGAGAGGCCCGTGTACCGCAAAAAAAAACAAAAAACAGAGTATGTTAAGTATATGCTTGTCTTGAATATATTTTCTGAAATTTCTTAATTTCAATATAAACTACAAAATAGTAATAGCAGAGTTAATCTATGAGTTAGTAAAATTATTTTGTCCATGAATAGTAGAATGAGGAATGTATAATGTATTAAATGTACCCGAAGCATTTTTCAATAGGAGAAGAAAATTAAAATACTTTGAACAAATGATGTTTTTGAATGTTTAATGGGATACTCCGTGAACAGTTGGAGTGACTTTCAGTAGTTTGTCAAACAATTAAAGTAATTAAAGTAATTTCCTTATGAGACAATCATATTGGTCATAAAAATATGAAATATGTATTTAAGACATCCTAGACATATACTAATTCAAGCCTATTATGTAAGAACAACAAAAATAGTAGTTATACTAGTATCAGTTACAGTATTTTGTTAAGGGAACACACAACTTTGTGTAAAAGGAATTTTGCCTACGGTTTTCAGAGGAAGAGTCACATGAACTTTGGCAAATATTATTTTGCAAATGCTACTGTTAAGAACAGTACCACTAGCAGTAACCTGACATTTATAACTATTCTAAATGATGCAACAAAAGCGTTTTTAAGGTTCACGTGCACCTTTTCATATGCAGACTTCGCAGTTCTCTTCAATAATTTAGCTTGTTTGGACACATCTTACTGAATCATTTTTTTGAATTGAAAATACACATTATCGTGTGAGTCAGTCAAGCATTTGCAGAAAGTTATACTTTATTCTCTGCTTTACCTGACCCTTTTTTGGGATTTGGTTTGGCCTCTTCTACTATTGATCAGGTGTTAGATCCTTGGTAGGTAAACATATTTGTGGACCACATTTATCTGCTTTGGTTTATTTACTTTGGTTGTTTACTGTGATTTATTTACTTTGGTCAAATTGAGACGGCTGCTTTTTACAGATATCTGTAAAGTTTGTCCGGTAAATTGGCTGAGAATCTGAGGTCCTAAAACGTGAATACTTACATTTCAGACTATTTCCCTAGATAAAGTAGTCTCTTTCTTGGAAACTTGATTCTGACACCTGTATTCCTCCTTCACTTGACTCTGTCTCATTCTCTTCCTAGTTCAATGGACTCTGCCCTTTAGTTTTCATCTAGGCCTATAATTCCTACAGTGGCCTGACAATACTGAGAACTGACCACTAAAAATATTGGGTAAAATGGGGGGAATACTATCATACACAACTATGGATCACTTAAAATTATTGACAAAATAATTACATATCATAAACATATTCTGTGTAAGACAGAATATGTTAAATTGTCATAAAATTCATGGTCTTTTTGGTGAAGTTTCTTAAAACTAAGTTTATAGACAAATCCATAATACTTGCATAGGGCTTATTTTGGTAAAGGTGAAAATTTCAGAGTCAAACTGTGAGTTCATCACCCCCCTCTCTCTCTCATTTAATAGCTACAGAAACTTAAGCAATTTTCATAACCTTGTAGATGGAATAATGTGCTTAAGCTAATGTTAAGGATATAGTATATGCTCAATAAGTGGTAGTTCTGACTACTATTATTATAACTGTCAGTACAACCACTACCTTTACTACCAGTGGTCCATCCACTACTTCTACTAGAGGAAGGAAAAATAATAAAACTGCAGAAATGCAGAAGATAATTGATGAACATACTGTTTTATGATGGGAAGAGTTATTTAGTTGTTTCAACAGTTGTCCTGTTGATATTTTATGATTCAAAGGATTGAAATGCTCTTTTATCGGATATTGTTAGTCACTTATCTGAATTTTATGGAGCATTTTTATTGCCCTGGCTCAGTAATCCTGGAGATACATTTTCCTTGGGCTATGACAGTTCAAATAGTTAGCAGTTAATGTTGGTCATCATCAAAGGAAATTCCTTTGATTTGGAATGGCATTAGTTTAGTAGATAATCTTTCATGCAATGTGAAATAATGCAAAAAAAGTTTATTTTACCTAAAGTCAGATGAATAGGAGAATTTCAACTGTCATCTACTGCTTAAAAATAATAGCTTTTGGAAGAAGAGTAGCATTCAAATTCACAGTCAGAAAAAGACAGTGGATATTTGTAATAGATAACATGTTAATTCTTGTACAAAAATCACAAATATTCTGGGTATATTTTAGTGTGTAGTTCAAATGAACTTTGATCCCTGGATATATCTGTTTTTCTAATGTGAACTTTCTTCCTTTGTTTCTTATTGAAAGTGGTTCCAGTTAAAAATAAAATTGCAAATTCAACTCCTAAAATATTACCATAAGCGGATTCTATCTATTGCAACATATTCATACCTACATAGAATTTTACTCTAAGTGCTCACTGAATAAACATTTGTTGAATAACTGTTGAATTTGAATTGCTATACAAAATGCAGTTCTGTGTACAATGCCATAAGGTAAAGCTGATTGTTATGCAATCTGCTCTCCTTTTCTGCCACCATATGAAGCAGCATTCACTCGACAATTTTATTAACATATATTTTTGTCCCCATGTTCTCAAAGTTAGAATTTAAGCAAACCATCCCAAAAATAAAATTTTGGAAAACGAATTTTGCATGAAATGGAAAGAGAGATGACTGCAATTCTATAAAGCTATTTCAGTGGTTTTAATTATTCAACCAAATGGAAGTTTTGACTACCAAATTTGCTGAAGGCTATGGCACCTTCATAGTGTATTTGCCTCCAAGCTGCACTTTAGAGTAGAAAAAGAAGCCACAAATAACTAGCTACATGACTATCAGGGTGTGAAATGTCAAATTTAATTTCACAATTGACTCAACAATTTTTGCATTTCTAGGGAAAGAGAGTTAAAGAGCTAAGCGATAAGCAAATATGGCTGGAGGTAAACTGTTTCATGTTTGCAAAACAAGTATGCTTCCCTGTGCAATTCCAACATGAAAGAAAAATTTAAATACTGAGAAATCATATTTGTGCAGTTTTATACCAAATTTTAGAGTATTGTTTATCTCAATTTAAGAATTATTTTCACATTCTCTCCAGGGAATGTAATTAATTAAAATATGACATTGGTAATTATAATTATCTAAATCTTTTAAAATTGAAGGCAATGTTGAAACCTAATGCAACATACATATTTGAGATAGCTTAGAATCGATGTCATAAAGACAACTGAATAACTAAAACAACAATAACGGATAAAAGCTATGTAGCAAGAAGAAGGAGGTCATTATTATAATTGCTACAATGAGTATCTCATTGCACAATATAATAGAAATTATACTTTTTGGAGTTTTCAAAAGAAACTGTAGGAGTATTTTTATGTCTCTTCACTGAATCACTCAATTCACTACCTTACAAATGTCAAAAGTCAATTGCCAATTAACTTAATGTGCATATATCATTGGGGAGCTAAAATAATTGGGGTCTGGTCACCTAGTTTTCTAAACTAGTACAAAGATTTTGCTACCTGGATCCATGTTTTTTAGGTATTGTTACACAAAAGGATCACCTGGAAAGCTTCTTTAGATGCAAATGCCTGGATCCTGCTCCAAGATATTCTGCCGATTTAACACAGACCAAGAAACTTACTAAAAATGACTCTCCAGGAAATTCTGAGGATATTGACCCAAATGGGAATCTTTTAGGCTATTGATCCAATATATGGTATTTTGTATGTAAGATGCCATCAACTATACGGTGCATTTTTCAGTATTTCTAAGAAAGAAAAAAAAAAAAGATGTCAGTTATACAATCTCATTGATTATAAGAGGCATCTTAATTTTAGAGAAGTTAAATGCATTATTCATCTTGGATTGCTGTCATACTATATCACTAATCTATACCAAGCTTTTGACATCATTGGATAGCAGTTGATTCAAAATTAAAAACTCTAATAAATCTCTGCTTGAACCAACCAAACTTATTTTATTTATACCTATACTCTATGTCAAGAGCTTTGATAGGCATCTGTTCCTGTTATCTTTTGCTGCATTAAAAAAAAAAGACCCCAAAACTCAGGATGCTTAAACAGTAATTTATTATCATTGTACGTGGTTCTCTGACTTGTTTGGGGCTCAGCTGGGCAGTTCTTACTTGATACATCTCGCACAGTTACAGTCGAATGCCGGTTGGAGCTGCAGTCAAAATAATGCTCAGCTGTGCTGGGCTTCCAAGATTGCTCATTCACAAGACTGGTGGTTTATGCTGGCCATTGGCTTAAAACTCAGCTGGGGATTTCAGCTTGAGTACCTTCACTGGCCTCTTCATTTGGCTTGGGCTTCATTGCACTTGTTTGGTTTTCTGAGAGGAAGAATTCCAAGAGTGAGTGTTCCAAGAGGCTAAGTCTGAAGCTGCAAGGCTTCTTCTGACCTAACCTCTGCTCATTATGACCATAGAATCACCTTCTCTGCATTCTGTTGTCAAGAGTGAGTCACAGTCAGCTTACAGTCAAGGGGAGGGGACTACATGAGGGCATGACTAACAGGCGGAATGGTTCATTGGGGCACCATCTTTGGAAACTAGTTATATAGAACCATTACATATTATCTAATTTAATCTTCATTACAAATTCTAGAAGATACTTGTTAGCCAAATAGAGCTGATTCTCTATTCTCTGTGCTGATAACTCACAGAAATTGACACATTTCAAGTACAGCAAGCCCTTCGTATAGTCTGTTGGCTTAAATCATGGAAAATTCTTTAAAACGTTCCTCATTCTATAGTCACCTTCTTAAAGGAAGACATTCACTTTTTCAAGCCCATTTGGTCAGATCTTTTTCTTTTTTTTTTTTTGCGGTACGCGGGCCTCTCACTGTTGTGGCCTCTCCCGTTGCGGAGCACAGGCTCCGGACGCGCAGGCTCAGCGGCCATGGCTCACGGGCCCAGCCGCTCCGCGGCACGTGGGATCTTCCCGGACCGGGGCACGACCCCGCGTCCCCTGCATTGGCGGGCGGGCTCTCAACCACTGCGCCACCAGGGAAGCCCTGGTCAGATCTTGAATGTAGAAAAGTTATTCTGGGGTCCCCATTATTCTTCCACCCTTATGCCATATGCTCTCATTCCTTCCTTACTGCACTCTCCTCTCCACCCTTTTCATACAGCTAAGACCAAAGGGGGAAGAAAATCAAGGACCATTTTTTAAATGAAATTAGCATATGCTTGACTGGGAAACTGTAAAAAATACCTATATAGCACATCAACCAATTATTGCTGAGCTACTGTGTGCCAATTACGTGCTAAGTGCTTATGTTTCCTACCTAATTGAACTTACACAATAAACCAATGAGGCAGACATTATTATCCTCATTTTCATGAGGAAATTGAGGTTAAGAGAGGCAAGGAACTCTCCCAAAACTAAAAACGTGTTAGAGAATTATATCAGATTGTGTCTACCTGGAAACTTATATCCATCTATCTCATAATGAATATTTGAGTTTGGGCTCAGTTGATGCTAAAGCATTCTTTCTCTCAGTAATTATTCAACATTTCCAGTTGCTTCCTAAGGCAGTTCTTGATTTATGATAATAAATTGTTATCGTCAGATTAGAGGAGGAGATTGTCTTCCCATTGCTGCTGTGATAGAGAAAATGTACACAGCTTCTCTCAATGCCACGTCAGCTTGTCTAAATCATCTTAAAAGGGGAGATAGAATTTAGCTTTGTTTTGTGCAGCTTAAGAAGGGATTTTGATGTGCTAGTATTCTATTCTTACCCATTCTGACATGTGTAACAATATAATGTTGTAATCTTAGAAACAATATTACATGTCAATATAATAGGAATTATGGTGAAATCTGAGCTGATCTCAAAGATAATACTACCTAGAAAATCAAAGACTGATCAGTAAATTACTGCTACAAGTTCTTATACTGTGTTTTTCTGGAGTTGCCCTATATTTGCTTGCTTCTCATTGCAGTTTTTGCACTTTCATAAGTGTAAGAAAAGTGATATTGAATTTGGATGGAATATTCTGCAGAGAGTCAGGTGTGTGGTTTCAGGATAAGAGAGAGTTGGCCTTCTTAAGAAATTTACTGGGGAAAAGCTCGATTCCTTTCTGGACAGTGTCGGTTTGTCTTCCAATTAAGCTGAACTTCTTTACACATTGGTGGTCAATCAGGTGATCAACTATGACTCTCTCTCTCTTTGTGGTAATCTGTAAGCCCATATAACATCCCCAGTATTTTGTTTTTAGGTCCTATGGGCAAAAAATATCCAGTCTCAATCTAAAAGGTAACTGCCTGAGATTTGGAGCTGACTTAGAATTATGAGCTATTTTCCTCCAGGTCCTCATTCAGCAAACACTATTTCTAGCACAGCCACCAGGTGTGAACAACGATCACCTCTGCCATCAAAGGGTCTTGCCATCTAGGGGAAATACAGACAAATAAGCAATCAAATTATGGGAGGGTAAGTACAATGCAATGTGGAAAGTCGAAAGCACTAGAGGCAGACAAAGCAGGGGTACCTCCCCTAGCGTCTGAGGTCTGGAAAAGCCTTCCCAGAGGAAGTTACTTCTAAAGCATGCACCTGCAGGAAAATTAAGAATTTATGCAGGTGAAAAGGCATTAGCAGGTGGAAGAATGTCCTAGCCAGAGGTACCCGTTTGCGCAAAGACACACAGAAGAACTGAGAGGTTATCAGCCTGGCTGTAACAAGCAACATGTGGGCTGAAGTTGGGAGCTCATGTTGGTGATGTCAGCCAGGGCCACATCCTGCAGCTGTGCTAAGCAGTTTGAACTTCTTCCTGAAGCAAGGAGTGCCAGTGAAATTTTTTAAGGTGAGGAGAGAACAAAAGGATCTTTTCAATGAATAAATAAATGAGTCTCTCAGAGGGTAACTTGGAGAGGAGAATGGTAGATGGGGAGAAGGATAATGACTGAAGGCAAGGTGGCCTTGGAAAACCTTTCTGACCATGTAACTCATAACCCAAGTGAGGGCTTAAGGAGCAGAATTTTCCTTCAGTCATTAATTTAACAGAAATTTATCATATATCCACTAGATCTCCAATTCTTTTAAAATCGTTAGAGGATATAGCAGTGGACAAACCAGACAACATCTTTGCCATTATGGAGTTTATGTACATAAATGAATATATATCAGGTATTATTTATGCTGTAAAAAATGAAACAGGATAAGGAGATAGAGAATAAGGGGATGAAGGTGTTCTTATTTTACATAGGGTGCTCTGGTAAAGGTACGCAACTCATCCATCTCTTGTCTCTGGATGCTTTTTGTCTGAGAAAAAAAAAAAGTTGCACTGTTTGTTTATCCATTCATTCAATATTCATGTAGTGCCTGTTTATACTAGGTGCTCTGTGAGACACCATGGCAGTGTCATGCAGGTTTAGAGGCAGAAAAGATCAATCAAGCAGTACTTTGTAGACCATGTTAAAGGTTAAAGGTTTGGTTGTTTTTCTTATGGACAATGGAAGCCATTGTAGTGTTTAATTAAGAATTCCATGTGATTCGATTTGTATTTTTAAAAGAGCGCTCTAGCTGCAGGGAGAAGAATGAATTAACAGATTGGGAATGGGTTCTCTTCCAGTAAAGGGAAAAGAACAAATTTAACTTGTTTAGCTATTAGTAGTGAAGGATAAATTTCTCTCCAATCAAAGAAAAATAAGGTTTTTTTTTTGTCTTTTTTTTTTTACTGTGAATGAAGGGTTTTCTTCTCCCAAGTAGAAAAAATTGTTTGGGCTGAAATAGAATCTAGTATTTTAAATATTTGTTATCACCTAATCATTTGAATTCCTGACATCTGTTTTTAGACCCATAAATAAATGTCTTATGAATATTTTTTCCTTCTGAACGCCAAACTTATTATTTTGTGAAGGCTAAGATGTGAATGTGTGAACCAAGTGAACTTACAAGAGAAATCCTAATGTGTCCTTACATACTGATTGGGGACCTTTTGGGTCTAAGGGAGAGTAATATTATCTTTATCTATGACACTTGATTGGCAGAAAATACTCATTTTATTATGAAAACACATCAGGCACACTTCTGTTACTAGTGCTAAACACCTTTCTCATTAACGTTTTATACATGTGGAATGTTAAAGTATTTGTTTGTATAACATTACGTAAGGATGTATCTTAATACAGCTTTGGCCATATTCAAAATGCCTTATATGTCATGTTGCTCAGATGGCATGTTTACAAATAAGTTTTCAAAGCTCCATATGCACAAATATGAAGTTTTCCTCTAAATACTAAGAATACAACTCATTCTACATTTGCTGGTTTATCGTGCTAACATTTATCTGTATCTCTATATCCCAAGATTTGCAAATGAGATAATTCTGTTGCAGTATGCCACCAAGTATAAACAGCTGGCTCTCTTTGCCAAGCAGAATAGCATCTGAACACTTAATGTAACCCTTCCTCTAGGATGCCTTTTATCATCAGAATTTAGGGAGGGACATTTGCTTGGCATGTATAAAATGTACTGTTCTCTAAAGTCTTACAGCCCATGGATTCTCTTGATAACTATAATAATAAGAGATATGGAAAGGACAAGATATTAATATTAAGCATTGTAAATGAAATCTTATGAACCTATAATAGGGATATTTCAGGGAAACAGTTTGAAATTTTAAATAGGTAGTTTAATGTAGTGATGCTATCTTATTTCCAGACAAAATGAAATTCGCTCAGTGGAGTTTGAGGAGCTGCAGTATATCCAAATATAGAGTACGGGTGAGAAAAAGTTTCACTGTTGACATGATATAAAACATGAATCAAATAACCAAATATTTCCCTCTGGGTCCCATCAATCCATATATGAAGCATATTTCTGCCATTCTTTCACAAGTGGAAATAACATTCGTTAACACACTTTCATAAAGTTACAAATAACAATGCAACAAATAAGTAATCAAGACCAGTTTGAGAAGGAAATTATAAGAACAAACGTAGGAGCAAGAATAGTCAGTGTTGAAATGTAGTTAGTGCCACTGAGGAAACACATTTAAAATTTAATTTAATTTAAATTAATGGAAACAAATTTGAATAGAAACGTGGCTATTGGCTATCACATTGGACATGCATGTCTAGGCCATGAGAAGAATCTCTCTCTCTGTAACTATGACATAGGACAGTAATTCAGAGCTGGTCCTACAGCCACTCCAGCCCATAGTTCACAGGAAGGCTGACACCTGCACAAAGCAGTAGTTCTGGACTCCACTGTCTGTGTTCTCAGGATGGGTGACAAGTTGTCTTGGAAGATTCCTGAGAACCACTAGTTATTCTAAAAGCTCATTCAGAAGTGATGATAGCCTAGATGAGGAGAATATGTTAGCTACCCAAATGAACAATAATCATCTTAACTGAAAATCAGATGTTTCACAGGGAAGATGCAGTTAGAGGAAAGAAACTTACTGTTGATGTTAGAGGTATTATTTTATGATGTTTCAAAAGGTTTATTTTTATACTGACAATTATGAATTATTTATCTCACTGGAAAGACACTAATATTTCGAGCCTTCCACATTTATTTTAACCCTAAAGGTTACAACTGTATGGCAAATTAATGTTTATTTATTATTTTAATAGTTCTTTTCACGTCAAAGCAACTTAAGTGGAAATTACCTGTCTGAAATACGTATGTTAAGAAAACAGAACAAATCAAACAGTAGAAACAAAAAAAAATGTGCAGGGGAGATAAGATTCTCTTACAAATCATAATTGCTGAAATGTACTTGAGATTTTTATCAAAAATAAAACTAACTTAAGATAATAGCAAATATTTACTGGGTATTTACTATACGCCTGACACTGTAAGTGGTGTATATGGATTATAGATTTTAATCAATCTACAAAATGGGTGTTATCATTATTTTTATTTTGCCAATGAGGATGCTGGGACCTAGAGATATGAAGTAATGCTCCTAAACTCAAGTAACAAATCAGTGAGGTGACCAGAATCTGGATCTAGTTTTGCACAAATGCATTCTTAACCAATTAAATGAAACCTTCAGAAGATCTAAAATGATTTCATTTGTATCATAGATTGTTGGAATGAAAATTTTCTGTAGTCAAAGAATGACTTTCCCAAGAAAACAAATTGACAACAGAAAACCTGAATGCAGATACATATATTCAGAAAACCTGAATTTAGTATAAATAAGTTCATTTGTATCATTTTTTTAGATTCCACATATAAGTGATATCATATGATATTTGTCTCTCTCTGACTTACTTCACTCAGTATGACAATCTCTAGGCCCATGCATGTAGCTGCAAATGGATCGACATATACACACTACTATATATAAAACAGATAACGAACAAGGGCCTACTGTATAGCACAGGGAACTCTACTCAGTACTCTATGAGGACCTATATGGGAAAAGAATCTATAAAAGAGTAGATATATTTATACAAATAACTGATGCACTTTGTTGCATAGCAGAAAATAACACAACAGTGTGAATCAATGATATTCCAATAAAAAATTTTAAAAATACGTATGTCTTCACACATATTAAAGTTAAGATATGTGACACTTTTTTTTTGCGTGTATAATTTGAGCATAACACACCAAACCTGTGACAATGAAATCAGTTCTGTTACTGCAATTGTAGTACTAGAAAATCTGAAGGATACAAGAAAGTGTTTGAGCTGCTGCTATCATTGAAGTTTCCAGTTTGCATCTGAGAGCTGGAGGGCACTGCGCATCCACTTGCCAAGGTGGCCAGGTGCATGACTACGTCTCTGAAATCAGTGTAGAACTACTTCCAGAGGAACTGAAAAACTGTTTCCTCCATTCCTTTTGACAAGAAGTCATTACCAGCAGCCTTTGGGGGAGATTTGTGGAAGCTGCATAAAAAGTACAAGACCCTTATTTACTTTTGATACTTCAAGCCTAGGTCTGAAGGAACAGATACAGTAATAAGACCTATTGCTTGTGACGAGTAAGTCTCATTGTGACTCTCAGCCAACTTTAAAAATACAGAACTGAGCTCAGAACATGCTTTTTTTCTGTCGATGGTCTTGTTTCTTGTCTATCTGGGAATTTTATTCTGCTGGTAACATTGGCCCTAGTATAGTATTACCACTGTAATGTTTTATTTTTACTTTAATACTATTACACTGGCGGTTCACCGATGGTTATTTCACGATTAGGAGAATATAACATTAGAATGAATTTTAGCATTATATATTTAACCACGGGTAAGAAGAAGAATGAAGAATTGTCTTTTTTTTCCTACCTGTGAACATTTATACATCGTTTTCCAGCTTTTATTTCTGACAGAGGGAGGCAAATGACACGGTTATTGGTATATTGAAAATTGCTCTAGATTTTGATTCAGTTTCCATGGATTCTGGTTTTAGTCTTCAGTTTAAGTCTGCTACCTGCTAGCTGAATCATTTTTGGTAAATTCCTTAATCTCTGTGAATATCTATTTAATTCTCTGTAAATAGGGATACTAAACTATCTTTGTGATAAAGATCAAATGAAACACTAAATTTGAAAGTAAACTATAAAAACATAGAAATTTGAAAGAGTATAATTTTATGATTTAGAGATATGAAAATGGTATTTAAATTTCATAAAGAAATGCTTACATTTGGCATTTTTGTTTCAACAACTTATAGTTTTAGTCCTTCTCACCACTGAGCATGTGAACATGCTTGTGTGTCTAACTTCTCTAATCCTGAAAACATTTACTGCAGATATATTGAGAGGGATAAGCTATATAACATCATGCTGATTTATTTCAACAGTTAAGAGGTCACAAAATGAATTTAAAAAAAAATTCAACCTAAACTCTTTTACCCAGATTATTATACAAAAGTATATCACTAGTGATTTTATCTATGACCTTTATCTAAAGGATTAGCAAGGGAGCAGGTAATTATCATCTGTAGGTTTACATCAGTGTTTATTTCATTTCTCCGTATTGGTTTAATGCACATTCAAAATGCAGGGACTGATCAGATCAATGTCACAAATAAAGATATTCAAGGAGTATCTTTAGCATTACAGGTGGAAATGTAGAGATTCACAAAAAGCTGTAAAGGAGCTTGAAAACCTTCCATCTGCTTCTCTGTACCAACACCAATCATAAATCTGAAAGTGGCTTGACTTAGTAGTATGGGACATTATAGAAGATGAAGGTGGTCCAGGTATGACACTAAGTTCTACCCCTACCTCTTTCCTTCAAGAATTTAGAAATAAGGAAACTCGGGTTGGAAAAGAGCAGAGGCAGAATTTGTGTTGGAAATAGTCTTGACTGAATGGATTAATCAAAGAGGGAAAGGTGCCAAAATAAATTCTGGATGGGAGAGACAGAGACAGACAGAGACAGAGAGACAGAGAGACTCTAATTAGTGAGTCCTTCTGTCTGCTTGTATATCCTTGTATTAGAAAGCACTTCTGTCTTCCAGAGTATAATGTAATTAACTTTCTGAATTATATAACTAACTCTCATTATATTGATTCCCTTCTTTTTAAGATGCGTCCCCAAGAGAAGCTTCTGGCTGAAAGACATAAATGCTGGTCTAGCAGCTGAGGTCAGCTGGCTTCCTAGCTTATACCTTCTGTCACTTGTGAATACAAAAAAAATTTTAGGAGACATCGTCAACTTTAGGGCACTGGGGAGATCTAGTTTGAGCAAAACTCAAGACCAACATCAGAACATGGTGAAATTACTAAGTCAGTGTCATTATGTGTGGTCTCTTGGTAGGGAGTCATTTGACCGTCCTCAGACTACCTTAACTTGTTCATATGCTTTTGAAAAACATCCACATAAGTCATATGTCATTTTCATACAAATCCAATATGTGTGTGTGGGTGTGCGGGTGAGAGAGAGAGAGAGATACAAGTGTCATCTTAGATTGATAAGGTTCTCCTCTCTCACATTTGTGCCACATTTTTTAAGGACAACTTTCAACATTTATTTTGCCCTCCTCAGTCTCAATTACCTACTTTTGGCTCTCCAGGATATGGGTATGTTCTTGTTATCTATTCAATGCCATCTATTTAGCCAGAAAATGTGTACTGTATGAGCATTACTTCAATGCTATCCTATCAGTTGTGTTCAAGGACTTTAGTATTGACGATCTGATTTGACCTGAATATGCATTATAGCACAGAGTGAAGGATGGGGGTGGGCTGTGGAGTAGAACATTACTAAAATATGCAAAAGGTGTGTGCACTTTTTATAGGAGGACGCAGCACATGCTATAGACCATTAATTGAGTCTTTGGTTTGCTGATTTTTTTCTCTAACTTTTAGTCAATTTCGCAAGTCATATTTTTTTAGTTATTCACATTTTGATCAGTTCATCACTGCATTATGTATTACTGATACTTAAGTGGCAGAATCTAAGACTGTATCCTTGAAATTCCAATGGAAACCTGCAGGTTAGTTTGGGATTTGCCTGGTATATAAGTTGCAAAGGTGATCTGATTCTATATCATTAATTCAGCGATTACTTTTATATTTATAAAACAAATCTATATGTTTTGATATATGAGACTTGGACATAATTTTATATTATGTACATAACTCGACGTTGGAATTTTAGTTTTCATATATAGCTCCTTTTATAGATTTTGCACTTTTGAGGTCAGGGACCTCATCTTATTCATCATTGTATCCTTCGCACTCAGCTTGGTGCCTAGAAGATAAATCAGCACATATTTACTGAACTGAATTGATAGCTATTTCTACTATAGCTCTTTTTTTTTTAATTCTCAAAATCTAGTTGATTAATCTAGATCCATCCGTTAGTTTAAAAATTTATATTCTGCCCCAAATCTCCCTAATTCAGTGAAGAAGGGGCATCTTTGCTATTACAAAGTTCCCAATTGGCTGGCCAGGGTGGACATATAAACAAGTTCAGGATGGGGCATTGGTGAAGACAACAGGATAGGAGTTGAATGGAGTACAGTGGGTAAACAAAAAAGAGGCTGCATACCTCTCTTGGTTGGGAGGCAGCTAAAGGCAGAAAAAGGTCCAAACAGGAGGTGATGCTGGAGCTTGAATTTGCAAGCTGATGTGTTTGCTTGTTGAGCAAGGTGGTGGTCATTGTGAGAAGGGTTAGCACAATGTTTACAGCCTAGGTTGTCAATAACGATGTGGTAATTGGGAATAGCAGGAGGAAAAGCAGCTTAGTGGTTCCAAAACTGTAATTACTGTGTTCTGACTGGAGTACAGGGCATGAGGTCAGCCTCACAAGAGACTTAGTAAGTACTGAGAGGGAGGCAAAGACCAGAACATGAAGGGCTTTGCATTCCGTGGAAAGCAAAATTAATTTTGCTGTTTTGTCTGAAAATTCTCCTTGTCCTCTTTAACTTTTCGTTTTATGTCTTCTATCTTCTACTGATTAAAATTAAACCTGTTTTAACATGCTTTGTAATGTTTACTTTCTCTACCTTATTTTTCTTGTTGCTATTATTACTAGTCTGGTCATTCATTCATTCAAACACTATATTTTATGTGCCAAATGTTATCCTAGGTTATAGGGAAACAGTTGTAAAAAAGCCAGACAAAACACCTCCATCAAGCTTGTAGATAATTAATGCACAATGTATCTGTTAAATTTACCTTAAAATATCAAGAAGTAATAAGACCTGTGAAAGTAAAATGTAGTAAAGGGATGTCGCATTGTAGAGTATACCTTGCTAGACAGGGTGGTCAGGCAGTCACTGCTGAGCAGACGACATTTCAGTTGAGACCTGGATAAATTCATGAGCCAGCCATGGGAGGGCTGGGCAAAAGGAGTTTCGGAAAGAGTGAATGGCAAGAACAAAGATGCACTGGTGGGGATGAGCGTGACTGATTTAAGGATGAACCTGAGCATCTCCCACAAGTATTTAAGGTCAAATACATTCCCTATTTGGTAATAATCATAGTGGTTCTGCCTCCTTCCTCAAATCCCGATAGGTGCAGGTATAAGTGACTGGAGCAGAGTTGAGTGAAGAAAGCAGCCTGTGCTCTTGTTTGTCATCCTCACCCTGGGATAAAAAAACCTTAACTTTTCATTAGATATCCTTCTAGTGCTTATTTAGAATATACACTGAGCACTTTAAGAATGTGAGATGAAAAGTTTGGATAAAATATAAATATTATATTTAGCCCCACCATTTATATAATTCGATCAAGCAACATATCTCATAGAATATACTGTGATATTGTCCTGAGTGAAAAGGCATTTCTTCAGCTAGAATATATTTGAAATAGAGTTAGCCGTTGTTCACACTGTACTGTGCAAAATGGAATCAAGTGGATTACATTTCTCGAGGGATCTCTAGAAGTGAAATATTTTTTATCTACACTGAAATAAAGTTTCATTCATTACTAGGAGAAATAAACAAAACTTAATAGAAATATCTTAGCCCTTAAAGGATACCTTTCTGTTACCTTTAGATCTGTTCTTTGATTAATTTAAGAAAGGCATAATATTTTACCTATGTATTGTTTTTCCACTTTGGAATGTAATCATATTTCTATAAACACAGCCATATTTGGACTGGCAGCTGTAAATACTCTTTAAATTCATTTTTGAGAATGGCATTTGTCACGGTTAGGACTAGTTCCTTCTTAAGATTCAGCAACGCTTTTTGCAAATGATACAGTATTTCTTAAGAGCTTTAACTTATCAAACATTGTTAAAATGTAAATAAAGTCAATAAAATGGAATTTGGATCCATGGGGTGCCTCTAATAACTTTTCCTCCTTGACATGGAGCTAACATGAACGCATCTAACCAGTTGATTTTTATAAAATTGCAGAAACTGACAGTTATTTTCTAGTGCTGCGTGCCACTGTTCTATCTCATTTTAATTCCAGAGTCAATGGACAATACCGATACCTATGGATTCCATGTTAAAAAGGATTTATGAATTATGGATGAACTGGGACAGTTATTGGTATTTAAAGGCATCATATTTCATGTTGAATATTAATAGAAATGAAAGACCAGAGGAATATATATAGTTACAAAAAATATTTCAAAACAGACTAGGTTCTTTAAGCCATGGGATATAAGAATAAATGTCAAAAGAAATTATAGGGGCTTCCCTGGTGGTGCGGTGGTTGAGAGTCCGCCTGTCGATGAAGGGGACACGGGTTCGTGCCCCGGTCCGGGAAGATCCCACATGCCACGGAGTGGCTGGGCCCATGAGCCATGGCCACCGAGCCTGTGCGTCCGGAGCCTGTGCTCCGCAACGGGAGAGCCCACAACAGTGAGAGGCCCACGTACTTCAAATGACAATTTCTACAATGACGACTAGAGATGAGAACTCACCATCAAACGCTTTTTATTATTATTCAATTAGTGCAAATCTAATGTGGACATTAAATAAAAACATAGTTTAAAAATTGTCCTATATTGTGACAGTGTCTATTGTCTCATTGTTCGGTTTTGTGTTTTTTTTTTTTTTTTTCGGTACGCGGGCCACTCGGACCGGGGCACGAACCCGTGTTCCCTGCATCGGCAGGCGGACTCTCAACCACTGCGCCACCAGGGAAGCCCTCATTGTTTGGTTTTATATGATTACTGGAAGGAAACTACATGACCACATGATATATAATAAAATGTAATTTAAATTTTTAATTTTAAGAGTTCAAGTCACTCTTAAGAAAATAGGAAAATATTTTTATTCAACACTTGTGAGATGGCATCATAAATTATTACTTTTACTATGTATGTCTGTTCTGTTGGTGCACAATAAAAGTGGCTGGGCCTCTGCCTCTTGGGATTAGGGTCTTATTCCCCAAATTTGCATAATCACAAAAAGGAATTTATTCATTCTCTTAAACTGTAAGGAATTGGATCAAGTTCACCAACCCACAAGACGCTAATAAACCGAAATATTAATATCTAGTCATGGATTACTGTGTAATGAGAAACAAAAGAGAAATACCAAGAAGACTAGAATGTGAGCTGACTGAAAAGTATGTTGCATTCCCTGTAGGAATGTCATTTATCATTTATTCATCAAATGTTCATTGATGTCTGATTTATACCAGACATTTTGCTAGACACTTTGATGAAAAGTCAAATAGGGTATAGTCTACACCATCAAGGAGCTTATTGACTAGTTAGAATGACAGCCAAGTAAAAATAGCAATTATAGCCGTGTGAAGAGAAGAAGATTCCAAATCCAAATCGTCATCTGGAAGGGCTTCTCTAAGGGGATGAAACAAGGTGAAATAGAAAGTAAGTAGAAGTTTATTAGTAGAAGAAAATAATTTGTTCATTTGAAACTCTCTGGTTTCTGGACGTCTGAGATGACATGGTACTACTAAATCAAGGTGAGAGTTCCATGAGTGAAGACAGGTATGCCTGTGGATTGAGGCTGCTTTGCCTGCTCTCTCTAACCAAGAACCTGTCTCTCCATTGGATCCTATCCATTATCATGCAACTAAGTTCTAGTTTATACCACTTAGTTTTTTTTCAGGCATCCTACAAATTCTTTGAGCATCTACTCTGTGCCAAGCAGTGTACTAAGCACTGAGCATTAAGTAGTGAACAAAATAAAATCCTGGGCATCATAGAACTTAGAGTCTTATTTTAAAAAATACCCTCCCTTGACCCATGTACCCTGTCAATGACCTTCCCATTTCTCTTATCAAGCTTACTGATATTTCTACAACTGTTTCTTTTGCCTCATCTCACTTTTTGTCTTCATCTACTCTAAATCTTTCCACTCCACTCCCAGCACTGCTCTTGATGATGTCATAACAGCCTCCATGTGTCAAAGCCAGTAGCCACATCTCTCACTCTCATGTTATTCAAACACTCGGCAGAATTAGACACTCTTGCCTACTCCTTTCTCTTTAGTACTTTTTTCTTTCCTTTCCGTTTTTGTTTTTGTTTTTGTTTTTCTTTTTTGGCTTCAAAAACAGATTTTCCTTCTTTCATCTCACTGGTTCCTCCTTCTCTATCTCCTTTGCTTCTCTTGGCTGGACAGACCTCCAAATGCTGTAGTAACTCAGGCTCAGTCCTGGATTCACCTGTATCTTTTCTCCTACCTATCCTCCCCTTTTTTCTTCTCCCTTCCCTTTTCTGTCTCTGAGGAATGTGTGATCCTCACATTTTTTAAGTGATTGATTTAGGAATATAGAAAACAATTTAAGAGAGAGAATGTCAGGATTAGATTTACATTAAAAATTATTTAGCAGTCTCCTAAATTGTCTTCTTTCTGTATATTTGTGATGGAGTAAGGGTAGTTGAATTATCTCAATCATGAAAATAGGGATATGATGTCCAAGTGCTTGGGGATGTTTACCTGTAGTTCTAGGAGCCCTTCTCACTGGAACATGTGGAAAGTAAACTGACAAATTATTTTGCTTGGGTTCCTTTCTTCTATACTATGTATATTATATACCTTTATGTCAAAAGGAGACTACAAGTAATAACTATAACTTGTCTTGGTCTACCTATATTCTATGCATGATAGGTACAGTCTCTGAGGCATTCTGGTCTCGGCGAGGTGGAGGTAGAAATGCCATAGTCCCATTACAACCGTTCGAGTTTTTTTTTGAGTGATGATTTATAAGAGTGTTAATCTGATTTTAAAGTACTATTTTCTAGCCCTGTTAATAGGTTCTGAGATTATTTGGGGAATGCCCATTATCCTATGAATAACTGATTATCTAAACTTAATGTTCTTATAACATAATATTTATTTTGAATCATGCACACCACTGTCAATGCAACAACTCAGGGTGTATGGTAACTTTTCCTGAGTTCCAGACAGAAATCTCCTATAAATAGCGCTATCTTTATTATAGGATGGAATAAAAATAGTAGCAAATAATTTCTGAGTATTGATTGCTTTGTTCTAAGCTTTTTACTGTATGAAGTCATGTAACCCTCACAAGAACGCTCCTTACGAGAAGAGAGTTTAACCTCGCCTTAACTTCAAGGCGAAGTTAAACTACTTGGTTATGTCACAGAGCTAACAAGGCCCACGTCTATCTCCAAAGCCTGTGTTCTTAATCACCAAGCTGCACTCTAAAGGTAGATTTATGCCATTAGAATAGTTCCAAATCTATGCCATTAAGACTGAACATACTGTTGTGATGTTTTATTAGCGTCATGCTTGATTGGAATAAATATGTTTCTGAGGCAGGAAGGCCTGAGAGCAGGAAAACGCAGGGGTCCATCCCTTCCTCCCCTACCTGTCCTGAAATCCTTCACAGCCCACTGCACGCAGTCACTTCCAGTACTGGACCATCTCTGACTGTTGCCATTTGGATGCTCGAAAAGGATAGGCAGTGTTGTATTTAGCTATACAATAGCAGAATATAAAATATAAGCAGATTTGGGTGAACCTGATCAATATTTGTAGCTAAAATTGAATAATTTACCTCCTCCGAAATAAATGCACATCAATGAAGATTTTATTCTTGAAATATTTGGAAGACTATTTTAAACAGTAACTCTACTGTTTAAAATGTCTTTATGTAAAGGGACATAAAAAGGGGCATTGGAAGTAGAAACAATTAACTTGGGTAAATGACTTGGCGTTCTCCAATCAGGGCAATATGTTGTTAGAACAATAACTTAGCTAATTCCAGTTTTGTCTATAAGACATTACCACGTCCACAATTCAGGAGTCAAATGATATTTTTCCCTGCTTTTGAAGATGACAAAATTTTCTTCCCAAATAAGACCCTAAAATTGTCCTTCTCTTGTATCTTCATAATTTCTGGTTCCATTCCAGCATGTCTTTGTCTATTTCCTCTATCTTATATTCTCCATTTGGGGTTTTATTATAATTTCAAAAAGTACATGTTAGAATCTGTCATTGATCTTGCTTCTTTATATGTCTTTCTGTAGGGCTCGCGTGTTATTTTGCTAGCAGTCATAATGAGATGATAACAATAGTGTGCAGAAAACAAGAAAATAATTTTATGTTGTAGCTCAGATGTAAATCTTTGGAGCTATAGTTCAAAACTGAGCAATAATATTTGCTGTTACTGCTGGTTTGGGGGTTTGTAGGGAAGGTAAGAGGAAGGCTCAAAGAATGTGAGTAAAGAAAAGTAAGTAAGAGGAAAGCAAAATACTATGGCGAAAGAAGGGTTTTGTTTGATTTTCTGTATAAAGAGAGAAAGTTTACAAGGTAAGGCTTGAGGTAGGGTAACTGAGACAAAATCTCGACTCCAGTGAGAGAGGACTTTTGGAGCTTAAGTTCATCTGAATCCTGTTACAAGGTGAGGTGAAACTGGAGCGAGGCAAGGGTTTGCTACCAGAGAGAAGGGAATACTGAGGAATGAAGAGAAGCAGGGTCCAATACTGCAAATATACTTTTCAGTTGGATTGAAACATTAGCCTCTGAAGCAGGAAGGGGATGGTGGGTGAGTGGAACAGGTGAGAGTCAACAAAGAAATGATGGTCAAGAGAAGAAGCTTTTTTTCTACCTCATCCGATATTATTTCTGAAATATTAAGCTTTTTCTTTGTAGTAAAGTGATATATTCCTTTATGAACAAAGGATGGATTACATATCAAACAACTAAGAAAATAAAGCTACAAAATATCTATATTTGGTAGTGAGAGAGATTCAAGAAGAACAATGGCATGTAGCCATAAATACAGAATAGCCCACAAGCGGCCAAAGGCAACAGTCATGGAAACTAAGAGAGAGAGAAAACATAGCTAATGTTGATGGACCACTTCCATGCATTCAGCTTTGTACTAAGTGGTTTCATTTATTTGGTGTTATTCTTTCCTGAGAATATCTCTGTGAAGCTTGTTATTTTATCCTGAGTTTGTAGATATGTTAATAACTTAAGATCATATTATTTTTTAAAAGATGGAAATGGAATGCTTACTTTAGACTCATATTCTTTCTATTCTGCTATTCCTTGCAGCACTCTTTAAAATCAGAACACCGTGCTGACTCTAAGAATAATTCCACTCTTTGAAGTTAATGTTTGCCAAACTTTTCATATCATACAGCACCATAGGTTAAAGAGAATCGATCATTCACTTCCATTGTATTTATCTATTTTGTATAAAGTATGTGTATGACTCTATAAGAATATAATGTCCCCTATGAAACATACACAAAACTTTAAAAGTATGAATTGAAACTAAATGTAATTAAAAGTGCTAATATTTCCAGGTAGTATCCCAAATTTTTGTCTAGTTCTGCCTCCAGAGTAATTTTGTCTAGTTCAGCCTCTATAGAGAGCACTGTTGCATATCACCATTACCACCTTCTGTACAGCATGCATTGGGTTATATACATACAACAAATCTCAGTATTTAAGCCTCTTAAGCAGGTTACGATAATGATGAATCCATTATGGTGGTCAGCATATCTTCTGGTTTGATAAAAGTCACAATTATCTAAAGGACATGGCTTCCTTACCTAATGCTTTATTGAGAGGAGGTGCCACCTGCAGCATGTTATTTTCTAAAAAGTCCGAGTAGACCTGCATGCACTGCTGAAGTGGGATTCAATGAAAGATACAATGGAGAGGTTACCTGTTATTCCTGAATCTCTGAAAGAACTTAACTGCTCGTCCTGTAATGGCACTTTCCTCCTCCGTATCCCACAAAGATTATTTGTTTTGGATAATGTATTCCTACATATATTAGTTAACTGGTTCCTTCCCCTCTCTCTGCATTTTTTTTTTAAAGTGTCGGGAGGTGTGGAATGTGAAATCAAGTCTAACAGGCCAGTGGACCAGAGATGTGATATGCAGAGACTGCAGCTGTAATTACAGGTCACTGTGTGAAGCCGTATAAGAGGATGTCCTCACTGTGAAGCCTTCTGTTTTGTCAATACTTCTACATCAATACTTGGCAGTCAGTTCTGTTGCTTTAGGGTTTCAGCATATAAAACAGACAAAGTCACTAATATCAAATTGGAGCTACTTTGCATTTGCAGTTGTCAAATCCTATTTTAGAAATATATATGAGCCTGAGGATTAGATCAAGCTTTTAACATTTGCATTTTTTTTTTTCCAACAGGGAAGTTTCTGATCCTCTCCTAATTTACCTGTTGTTGATTTCCTGAATCTTTTTAAATTCCTTGCAACTGAGGCTGGTCTCCCCATCGGAGAAGCAATTAACCAAATCCCTGACTAGAGTGTATGCGGCATCTGTTATAAAAGTATAAAAGGATAACTTAAATCCCAGCACACAAAGGAGATGTCAGACCAGAACAAATCAGCATGGAGAATTACCTGGAGGGGATGCAAGGTTAGGTGGAGCACATGTACAGTTAAGAGGATGTTTATGACTAGCGGAATTTGTTTTTCAGACTGAGAAGACTGGAAGGTTAGAAATGACATGTCTATTATGAATCAACATAATTCATATTCTGCAGCTTTTACCTGACAAAAGAAAATGTACCTTATTTTTCCCTATGCAACTCCAAAACCAAGCAAAGAGTTGTAGAGGTGTCAACTTTCATCTCACCTAAGTGCTTAGGTATTTTCTTTTTTTAAAGAAGACAGCAGTTTTTAAAAGATCACGCATTGCCTGCGTTTAGGTGGATTAGTAAGCAGGTAACAACGAACTAACTTGTTTTTTATATACAGACAGGCCTCTTTCCGCCAGCTATTGTAGGCTGGAACAACAAAATTTATTAAAATATTGTAATTATGAAGCTAATAATTATAAAGTAAATGGGCTTGGATATTATAATTTTAGATGGACTTATGCAGCAGGATACAGATGGCCATGCATTCTTTGATACTCTTCCCACTGAGAGGGGAGGGTTCTAGGTCCCCTCCACTTGAATCTTGATGTGCTCTGTGAGTGCCTTATCAGTAAAATATGGCAGGAGTAATGCTGTGCCCAATTACTGGACCAAAGTCTCCTAAGACAGTATGAGCCCTAAGCTATTGTGCAGGTCCAGCTATCTTGAAAAGACTAGGTGGTGGAGAGACCTGAGACTAGAGAGAGAGGCACAATTTAATTCAGTCTTTCAGCGTCGCTGAGATCCCCGAAATGGGAGTGAAGCTGTCTTGGAACCATCGAACTATACTAGCCATCAACTGGATGCTACCAAGTAACTCTTGTTGACATCCTGTGGAGCCAGATAAACTGCCAAGGAAGACTCTGTATCAGTTGGTACCCAACAAAATATAAAGTTTATTAAAACGTGGTTGTTCTAAACTGCTAATCTTCAGGGTATTTTGTTAAAATAACAGGTAGTTGAGCTGGTAGCTATGACAACTTTCACTACTTTTATAATTAATCCTTAAGAATTAGGATATTTTCAATTCAAGATTAGTACATTTTAACAGTAAATATGAAACCTGAGGAAATGGAAATTATAAGCCAATATGTCAGAGTCATATATTCTATTGAGGACACCCTTAACTTGATGAAGTTACATAGATAGAGCCATGAGGGAAGTGTAACATAATATTTTTGTTTCTTCACCATCCTGATGGGTGAGTCTGATGTGTTTTCTCTAAAGTCACATATTCTGGACCATCGTCCCAAATCTTTGGATTTTGCAAACATATAATGTTACATCAAACGTGAATTCACTCTGTTACAAATTTGTCATGGCTGTCAGCTGAAATTCTCTATACTTGTAGATTTAAAACCTATCACACAGGGCTTCCCAGGTGGTGCAGTGGTTGAGAGTCCGCCTGCCGATGCAGGGGACACGGGTTCGAGCCGCGGTCCGGGAAGATC